>NW_027618134.1:0-84194 GCF_964187855.1 Myxine glutinosa | reverse complement strand
ACATATTTTATTCCCCATGGAGAGTTCTTTACAATGAGCCATATCTCAATTTTTTCTATTCAGCACTTTTGGAGATATGCAGGTGCAAAGTTTTTCGGTTTTTCCAAGATGGCGGCCGAACCACGTGACATATGACGTCATAATTAACATATTTTATTCCCCATGGAGAGTTCTTTACAATGAGCCATGTCTCAATTTTTTCTGTTCAGCACTTTTGGAGATATAGTGGTGCAAAGTTTTGCCGTTTTCCAAGATGGTGGCCGACCACGTGACATATGACATCATCATTAACATATTTTATTCCCCATGGATATTTCTTTTCAATGAGCCATGTCTCAATTTTTTCTGTTCAGCACTTTTGGAAAGATAGTGGTGCAAAGTTTTGCCGTTTTTCCAAGATGGCGGGCGACCACGTGACTGATGACGTCATCATTAACATATTTTATTCCCATGGAGAGTTCTTTACAATGAGCCATGTCTCAATTTTTTCTATTCAGCACTTTCAGAGATATGGAGGTGCACAATTTTTCGGTTTTCCAAGATGGCGGCCGAACCACGTGACATATGACGTCATCATTACATATTTTATTCCCCATTGAGAGTTCTTTACAATGAGCCATGTCGCAATTTTTTCCATTCTGCACTTTTGGAGATATAGTGGTGCAAAGTTTTCCATTTTTCCAAGATGGCGGCCGAACCACGTGACCGATGGCGTCATCATTAACATATTTTATTCCCCATGGAGAGTTCTTTACAATGAGCCATGTCTCAATTTTTTCTGTTCAGCACTTTTGGAGATTTTGTGGTGCAAAGTTTTGCCGTTTTTCCAAGATGGCGGCCGACCACGTGACTGATGACGTCATCATTAACATATTTTATTCCCCATGGAGAGTTCTTTACAATGAGCCATGTCTCAATTATTTCTGTTCAGCACTTTTGGAGATATAGTGGTGCAAAGTTTTGCCGTTTTTCCAAGATGGCGGCCGACCACGTGACATATGATGGCATCATTAACATATTTTATTCCCCATGGAGAGTTCTTTCCAATGAGCCATGTCTCAATTTTTTCTGTTCAGCACTTTTGGAGATATAGTGGCGCAACGTTTTGCCGTTTTTCAAGATGGCGACCGAACCACGTGACTGATGACGTCATCATTTACATATTTTATTCCCCATGGAGAGTTCTTTCCAATGAGCCATGTCTCAATTTTTTCTGTTCAGCACTTTTGGAGATATAGTGGCGCAACCTTTTTGCCGTTTTTCCAAGATGGCGACCGAACCACGTGACTGATGACGTCATCATTTACATATTTTATTCCGCATGGAGAGTTCTTTCCAATGAGCCATGTCTCAATTTTTTCTGTTCAGTACTTTCGGAGATATAGAGGTGCAAATTTATTCGGTTTTTCCAAGATGGCGGCCGAACCACGTCACCGATGACGTCATCATTGAGGCACAGTATATTAGAGGGCAAGACCATTATGTGTGCAAAGTTTGGCGATTCTCCGTGCAACGGTGTAGACGCAGTGCTGCAAACAGACAAACAGACAGACAAACAGACAGACAAACAGACAGACAGACAAACAAACGAACAGATCAACATACTTGCCGGAAAAAAATTTCCGGCAAGTAACGAACAGGTCAACATACTTGCCGGAAAAATTTTTCCGGCAAGTAACAAACAAAAACGTTCTTTTGTATATATAGATAGATAATAAAAAAAAAAATATAATAATAATAATAATAATAAAATAATAATAATAAAATAATACAATAATAATAATGTAATAATAATAATAATATAATAATATAATAGATAATAGATAATATAGAAGAAGAAGAAGATAGAAGAAGAAGATACATATAGAATATATATGTTTGTATCTATATATATAAAACACAGTTTGTGTGTGTGTGTGTGTGTGTGTGTGTGTGTGTGTGTGTGTGTGTAATGTTACCGATAGACTCCGAAACGGAGAGCTCACATGCTTGATATTTGGCATAGACATGGCCATTGAGCCTGGGATGAACATGGCCGAACTCAAAATACTTGACGATCCATATTTTTTATTCATATTTACCTCAGCACATTTCAGCGAAGTACCCGCTACAAATCACGTGATGTTCCATCCCCGCCGCTAGACTGATTCGCTCAGAGCGATCACGTGATGTGACCATTGCCATTCACTCCACATAGGTGGAGATGCAGTTACCGGGCGCCATCTTGGTTGGCATTCTATGCTGGGCGATGGTGATTTCCGTCACACGTTTGCACGTAATTCAGAGCGAAAAGCGATCGTGTTTTGTGTCGATTTTTGTCGATTTGTGCGATATGAATTAAATGTCTTTGATAGGAACCGGTAATTCCGCCAGGGGCGATGCGCGCACTACTTACGTCACGCTGTGCACGGCACTCTGTGACCGCCGTTGCGGTGCAATGCTTTGCGGGCAAATCGTTTTTATGCATGGTATGCCATATTTTGGACTTAACCACTGTTCATGACCGATCATGTGACATATACACACTCATGGCTACCACCGAGACGGATCCTGGTTTCACGTGACTAATATTTACCATATTTGCTCGATTTTTGAAACCGATGCATGCAAATATCGTGTCTATACCACACCTAAAATATTTTTAGAAAGAATAAGCACATCTCCCTTTGAAAGTGCCCCCTGAAGTGTGTCCAGGTGGAATTTCTAAGTCGTAGGTCTTAGCAACTCTCAGCAATCTTTTACCGCATGGATTTATCTCGAGTATTTACTAAACTGTGCTTAGTTGAAGTTGCGTACATATTTCAGCAGTTTTCAATGTAAATCGGTGTAATGTAACCTCCCCCCTCCCCTCCCCCCCTAACCCACCCCTCCTACCCCTCCCCTCCCCTCCTACCCCCTCCCACCCCTCCCCCTCCCCTCCTACCCCCTCCATCCCTCCCCCTCCCCCTCCCATCCCTCACCCTCCACCCCTCCCCCTCCCCCTTCCCCCTCCCCTCCCCCTCCCCCTCCCCTCCCCCTCCCCCTTCCCCCTCCCCTCCCCCTCCCCTCCCCTCCCCTCCCCCTCCACCCCTCCCCTCTCCCCTCTCCCCCTCCCCCTCCCACCCCTTCCCATCCCTCACCCTCCCCATCCCCCCTCTTCTCCCCTCTCCCCCTCCCCCTCTTCTCCCCTCTCCCTCCCCCTCTTCTCCCCTCCCACCCTCTTCTCCCCTCCCCCCCCTCTTCTCCCCTCCCCCCCCGTTCCCTCCCGCCCTTCCCCCTCCCTCCCCCGCCCGGCAATGCCGGGTACTTCTGCTAGTACTATATATAGTTCATCCAGCAAGACGGCTCAGAGCTGAGTGCGCCAACATCTCGGCTATCCTGCCAGCCTTATTTCCTCACATATTATATGCACTCATTGATTGAAAATACAAACCTTGGTTCTTATTGAACTAAGGAGTATCTCGTTCCGATAATTCTTTGGACGTCCTAAATATCAATGGAATCAATTTCAACAGGGTGAAACAATGTATGGGGATAACAAGACATATGGACCACCAAGTTCAATATTCTATAAATGTATAATAAATTATAATAATTTAAAATAATAATTTAAAATAATAATAATAATAATTATTATTACAATAATAATATAAACAATAATTATAATAATTTATATCATTAAATATGTTTCATAAATCGTATAATTATGTTATATAATTATAATTAAATATGGTGTAATTATAATTATTCAATATTGTATAATTATGTAATATTGCATAATTATAATTAATTATATTGTATAATTGTAATCTATACTCTAAGAGAGCCGTTGGTCTGTCTGTCTGTGTGCGTGTCACCTTTTCTCTTAGGAATGGTTGAACGGATCTTTGTCAAACTTCAGAGGTTCACCAGTGAATGTCGAGGAGTGTTTTACGCTAAAAGAAAAATTCTAAATTTGAAAAAAATAAGTGATTGTTTTTGGGATAAAAAAAAAATCACACCATACTGGCTGAGCCTTTGTAGCTATGTGAAAGTTAATATTAAATTATCCCCGATTAGTGTGTTGGCTTAGCGGTTAGTCCCTGTGTTGGCTTAGTGGTTAGGGTGCCAGCTTGGGATCCGAGGGTCCTGGTTCGAATCCCGGTCGATCGCTGAATTAACGCTAGGGGGGTTGACTCAGCCTGTCATCCTTCCGAGGTCGGCAAATTGAGTACCAGCTTGCTGGGACGAATGATCCCGGTGTGTACCCCGGTTTAGAATAGGTACACTGTATCCCTGCACATCGTAAGAGGCGACTAAGGGTTGGCGTCAGGAAGGGCATCCGGCCATAAAAACATTGCCTCAAACAGGGAACCATGATTGTCATGGGGCCCGCAAGGCTTACCCCTGCTCTAGCGTGGAAAATGGCCTTAAAACGATAATCCATTCATTCATAGTGTGTGTGTGTGTGTGTGTGTGTGTGTGTGTGTGTGTGTGTGTGTGTGTTATTATAATATTAAATATGACTTTTAAATATTAAATAAAAAATAGAGGAAAAAAACTGATTTCTTCAAGATGCAACAGGCTTGCTTAAAACATCACCAGGCAACTCCTGCTAGTATTGTATCATTATAATATTGTATATTATTATATTATATTTCTCCGTCCATGAGCACAGTTTGTAAACAGTTTGCACACATTGATATAATTAACTTCCAGCATTATGAAGGCATCCATTCGTCTTTTCCTGCTAAAAGGCTTTGATTGAGCGACAACAATGTGATGAATTGCAGGTAAAATGATTCGATATTTACTCATTTGTTTACGTATGCATTGTTTTGTAGATCAATTAATGATTGTTAATCCTCCATTGTTATTATAGCAACATAAATGCACTTTGGGAATCTAAAGTATCAAACTTACCTTTGAACAAAAGTTTTAAACTTGTTAACATCCTTTCGTGTTTTTCAATCAAGGTTCGATATTCCAGCTTCTCAAGTCCATACATTCACAGGATAATTCCCAGACTGCAATTATTCCAACACCTATCTATGGAAACCCTTCGGTCCCTGCTGTTGGACCAAGCTTCCAGTATTCTGAAAAGCACGGAGCAAAATTCCTAGTTCCCAAATCCTTGCCTGCCTTATTCCCAGATGTATCTTCCGAGCTCCCAGCTTTCTGACTTCCAAACAACACATTTCCCCAGCAGCTTCCCAATGAGCAGCCTGCGGGAATAGGGCGTCGCCATCAGAATGACGTCAGACATTATCTTGATGTGACAGCATGACAGCTCCTCCCACTTATATTTGCCATTTATACCTTCATTTAAAAAGTGTTTATTTTTGCAATTTGCAAATCTTCAAGGCTTTTTACTCGCTGTGTTATGAGGTCTTGGTGATATATAGAGCAGGGTGTTGGCCAGATGGACACATCCAGCATGTATGTATATATATATATATCTATATATATATATATATATATATATATATATATATATATATATATAATATATATAATATATATGAATATATATATATATATATATATATATATATTTATATATATGAATATATACAGACTTGGCATTTAATATGGAATATTTTTTTGGTGGGGGTGAACTTACTTTTCAAGATGACTTAGAACCAAAAGTTCATTGGAATTATGTTGAAATTATTCTAGATTTTGTTAATGTGACCTTTAAAGAAACAAAAACCATATTTGACATTTCGAAGCAAATAAATTGATCCTTGAAAGTGATGTAAACTCATATCGAACTCAATTCACGGACAGTACTGTGTTAAACTTCTGTGCGTTTTCCAGAAGTATTTCTTTATTTTGCACATTAGCCAAATTTTTTAAAACAAAAACAAAAGTTAAATACGACTGGGATTACGGACAGTAAAATTACAGTTCAGTACTTCGTGTAACCCCCACCAGCATTCAGGAGAGCACGTACACGTTGAGGCATGCTGTTCATGAGATTTGCCAAGGTTTGGACAGAATCGCTTGCCATGCAGTGACAATAGCCTGCTGCAATTCACGGACAGAGGCAGGCTGCTGGTCCAAGTTGTCGATTTGACGCGTTAATTCTGCCCACAAGTTCTCTATCGGATTCATATCCAGGGACATGTCAGGCCACTACATATGCTCTACACCACGGTCAGCAAGAAAGTGTTGGATCATGCGAGCACGATGAGGCCGTGCATTGTCATCTTGGGAGACAAAGTTTCCTTGAAAGGCTGCACGAACAAATGGAAGCAATGTTTCTTCCAGAATGGCCCTGTACTTGAACTGGTTCAGGTTCCATTCAAAACAACCAGGTCAGTTTTTCCCCCTGCATGAAAAGCAGCCCATACGGTCACCCCACCACCTCCAGCTTGGACTCTTGGCACTATACAATCTTCCTTGTCGGCTTCATGCACTTGTCTGCACACTCGGACGCGGCCATCTTGATCATAGACCAGAAATCTAGACTCGTCACTGAAGATCACGTGATTCCAGTGTCCTGGCTACCATTGACGGTGCTCTCTGGCCCACTGCAGTCAGCGCTGACAGTGTTGTCTGGTCAGGCGTGGCTTTCTTAAGGGACGCCTGGCACGATAGCCTGCTTGAACCAGTCGTTGGTTGACGAGCCTTCTGGATACAGGCACATTTGTCATTTGCTGCCACTCAGCCCGAAGCCGATTAGCTGACTTGGAACGGCCATTGCGGACTAACCGGTGCAGCTGGCGATCATCCCTCCTTGTGGTACTGCGGCGACGTCCTGGCCTCGGTATTGGAGTAGGGACACCCCTCTGAGCATTTCGTTTCAGGATCTTTAACACCTGACCTTGAGTGATGCCATACTGCCGAGCAATAGCACGCTGTTTCATGCCGGAATTTCGTAAAGCCACCACTCCATGACAAACAGCATTGTTGAGTTGACGGACTATATATATATATATATATATATATATATATAGGTATATATATATGTATATGTATATATGTATATGTATATAGGTATATATATATGTATATGTATATATGTATATGTATATAGGTATATATATATGTATATGTATATATATATATATATGTATATGTATGTATATATATATATATATATATATATATATATATATATATATATATATATATATATATGTATATATATATATATATTATATGTATATATATATATATATATATATGAAAATGTATGGAGGGTGGGGCATCAACGTGTACATCACATTAATCTCCTTGTCCATTCTGCTAACATTAGTTGGTGGACGTTAAAGATCCCACAGTGTCCTTCCCGAAGAGTGGGCGGGTTATCTCCGGCACCCTGAACAAATCCCTGCTCGAATTGACTTACAAGGGCGGTCACAAGGGGCACCGCACAGCGGCACTGCTGTGTTCTGCAGCAAATGTGTTCACTCGGGACGTGCGTCACACCGTGTCACTCACACGTAAGAAGAAGGATGGGGAGAGACAAAAACACAAACAAATAGTCATTAAATAAATAGAGACAAAGACATGAACACATTGGGTAAAACGCGTTCAAACGTGGCACCATGTTTAGTAAATAATATATGAATGGTGATGACGTCACACGTATGAACAAAGACATGGAAACTGAAGAGCTCTTCCGAGGAACGTCTCTGTAACGTGAGCTTGAGGGAACCTGTTGTAAATAAACAAGGTGTGTGGTTAACAATGAGTGCCTGTAACACGTTTGCAGAACAACGTTAGTTATAATGTCGATGTGCAGGCTGAAAGTTTGCATTCCCAACCTTTCTCGCAGTTTTTCAATTTCGTGACATCAATATTTAGTGTATTCGTTGATTGAAAAACCCAAGGTGTTACACATACCATATTGTGCCAATCAGGCAGGTAGGTTCAGTTTAGAAATTTCACCTCCTTGTATCTGATTGATGGTGACAAACATGCATTTGTAAGAATACACATTAAGGATAAGGAAAAAAATACAAACTAAGCTGAAAAATATATAATTACCAAAGTCAAAAAAACTGCTGATTAAACAAATTTACATAGATACCGTTACAGGTAGTCAGACTTGCACCAAGGAGGTACACATTTACATGTATACCTTTACAGGTAGTCAGACTTGCACCAAGGAGGTACACGTTTTCATAGATACCGTTACAGGTAGTCAGACTTGCACCAAGGAGGTACACGTTTTCATCGATACCGTTACAGGTAGTCAGACTTGCACCAAGGAGGTACACGTTTTCATAGATACCGTTACAGGTAGTCAGACCTGCACCAAGGAGGTACACGTTTTCATCGATACCGTTACAGGTAGTCAGACTTGCACCAAGGAGGTACACGTTTTCATAGATACCGTTACAGGTAGTCAGACCTGCACCAAGGGGGTACACGTTTTCATCGATACCGTTACAGGTAGTCAGACCTGCACCAAGGAGGTACACGTTTTCATAGATACCGTTACAGGTAGTCAGACTTGCACCAAGGAGGTACACGTTTTCATCGATACCGTTACAGGTAGTCAGACTTGCACCAAGGAGGTACACGTTTTCATATATACCGTTACAGGTAGTCAGACTTGCACCAATGAGGTACACGTTTTCATATATACCGTTACAAGTGGTCAGACTTGCACCAAGGAGGTTCTACACTACTGGATTTGAGACACCTCCGACTACTTACTTAATTCCAAAATATTCCGACCTTCTGTGATCGGCTGGAGAAGGTTTTCATGAAACTGCGTTATGTTCTGGGAGACAGTTTTGTCATGTAGTTTTTCATGAATGAAACCGTTAAACAACCTGAAACTTACAAAAGATTAAGTGTGCTGGTCAGTAAGCCAGGTGGTGGCCTACCGGTAAAGGTGGCTAGCTGTAAATGTTTAAACATGGACTTGAAGTGGGAAAAGAGGATGAACTCGCTCACGTACAACTGTCATCATGACTCCAATCACATGACTCCATACTCCAACCTCAAAGTGCCATCATCTATCTATAATTCCAGTAATCTCTGTCTGTACGTTTGTTTGTCTGTGACCGCTGTTTCTCGACAACCACGGGTCCGATATACTTTTAACTTGCCAGGTATATTGCTGGGGACCCGAGGATGTGCCTTTTCAAGGTTTCATATTAATCGGACAATTACTTACCGAGCTATGTCCAAAAAACGATTCAACCAATCAGAGAGCAGCGAACGATCGCGTGTGCCGAACGTGGCGGGCACACTATGCCTCGGATGGCACATTTGAGAGCGTATTCATTTATTTCACGTTTGCAAACTATGTTGGCGTTAAACTATGTTTTACAACTAATAAAAACGAATTTGCGTTTCATTCGCTTTCCTGCGCGTTTGTGCACGCGATGGCGATTTCTTTACCAAACTCCGGAAGCCGTTCGCTTTGGACCAAACCATTGCATGTAAATAGAGGGGGGGGATTGTCACCGTACTCGCAAGCCGTTCGCTTTGGACCAAACCATTTCATGTAAATAGAGGGGGCGGGGGGGGGGATATAATTTTAGATATAGATATAGTACGGGCATGCCCTAGTCTATCTATAATTCCAGTAATCTCTGTCTGTACGTTTGTCTGTGACCGCTGTTTCTCGACAACCACGGGTCCGATATACTTTTCACTTGCCAGGTATATTGCTGGGGACCCGAGGATGTGCCTTTTCAAGGTTTCATATTAATCGGACAATTACTTACCGAGCTATGTACAAAAAACGATTCAACCAATCAGAGAGCAGCGAACGATCGCGTGTGCCGAACGTGGCGGGCACACTCTGCCTCGGATGGCACATTTGAGAGCGTATTCATTTATTTCACGTTTGCAAACTATGTTGGCGTTAAACTATGTTTTACAACTAATAAAAACGAATTTGCGATTCATTCGCTTTCCTGCGCGTTTGTGCACGCGATGGCGATTTCTTTACCAAACTCCGGAAGCCGTTCGCTTTGGACCAAACCATTGCATGTAAATAGAGGGGGGGGATTGTCACCGTACTCGCAAGCCGTTCGCTTTGGACCAAACCATTTCATGTAAATAGAGGGGGGGGATATAATTTTAGATATATATATAGTACGGGCATGCCCTAGTGACTCCAATCACAGCAACAATTGCTTCATATTCCAGCAGAAATGTATCACTATTGGACGGAAGCATAAATTCATTGAAACATGAAATTGGTAGAAACCATCATTCGTTCACACCAGGAATTCAATATTGTAATTGCCAGGAAATTCCCAAAATGACATGCACTTGGGATTGGTGGAGCTTAAAGTTCCTTCTCCATATGGTCCAGATACGTCATCGTGTGATTTAAATGTTTCACAAATTTGAGTTAGATTATAGGTACCTAGAAGAACTAGACGGTATTCATAGATTACTTACCCTGCGCAGTCAACTTATTGCGAGCCAACTCTTCTGTTTTTGAACATTTTTTTTTTCTTTGATCCAATATGGCTGCTAGACCACATGCGCGATGACATCATAAATGTATATTCTCTAATATAATTGTTGCATAGATCATGCTCAATACATTTCAAACTGATCAGACTAAGCGTTGCCTCTGTCGAATTATGACGTCATAATTATGGCACCAATGACGTCATCGTTAACAACACCTATTCCCCATATGGAGTCGGGTGGTCCACATATATATGTAATATTTAATACTATTAAAAATCCATGCTCCACAAGGCTGCCCTTGTTCCTATGTTTATAAAGATCATATGAACCAAATATGAGGTCAATTGGAACTTATTTGGAGGTTGCTCAAAAAAGATAACATTTTTAATTTATCCAGTTTTTTTCAGATGGCAGAAACTCGCAGCTCTTCCACAGTTTGGTTGCTGGGCAAGTCTGAAAAGGAAATAATATGTGGGGGACTACCAACCAAAGGACACACATTGCAGAAAATGGTGTACCATCACATACAAGAACACCATACAGTTCGTGAAAGTGCCAAACTTAGTGTACAAGCTGTGTGTGCATACTGGGAGAAAGCACGATTTCCAGTGCAGAGAGTAGATTCCTGTGAGCGCCAACTTTTGAAGTTGTATGATGCCTACAAACTGGTAAAGAAAAATAGAACCAAGACATTCGAAAACTATAGAGTGAAGGAGCAGATGTTCAAAGATGATCTTCAATCCCTCTTCGATATCTCACCCAATGATGCGCTTGAGAAAATGACGAATGAAGAAGACAAAGTATTCCTAATCATGCAGCGTGAGGATCCCTCAAGTTCACGTATGGGATCTGTGGACAACACTCTGGCAGTGAAGGAGAACAGAAAGCATATCAGGCTTGAGAATGAAGATAAAGGAAAGAAGAAACATGCTGCTGAGACTCCAACAGCAATGCAATCTGTTCCATCAACATCGGCTGTGGTTGATGATGATGATGAGTCTGAGATTGAAAGCTCCGATTCAGGGGACAATGAATTCAAACTCCAAAGTCCATCTTCTGCCAAACAGGCGAAAAAGGCTCCAATCAAGGTGATCACTCCAGCACTAGTGGTAACTCTGGACAGAGTAAATCTCTGATTGGCGTGCTATGTTTGTGGCCAGTGCTTTTGCACAATCTCTTGGTCATACCATTGAAGACATTTCTCTGTCACGCAGTGGAATTCGTCGTGCTCGAATTAGTGGAAGGGAAATAATGGCCACTGAAGAAAAGGCAAATTTCTCATGTAATAGCCCACTCCTACTACACTGGGATGGGAAACTGCTCCCTGATTATACTGGCAATCACAAAGAATCTGTTGATCGGATAGCGATACTTGTAACTGGTATGAATACCGAGAAGTTGCTTGGAGTCCCAAAAATTCTCCAAGGCACTGGTGAAGCACAAGCAAATGCATGCATACAACTTCTTGAGGAGTGGAATGTCAAACAGTTGGTGAAAGGCATAGTGTTTGACACCACTGCATCCAACACAGGGCTGAGAAACGGAGCATGTACCCTCATTGAAGCAGCTTTGGATGCTGAGCTTGTCTGGATTGCATGTCGTCATCATGTGTTTGAAGTAATGCTCTCTGATGTTACAACTAAAGTCATAGGACCCACTAGCGGACCTGAGATCAGACTGTTCAAGAGGTTTCAGAAACAGTGGCCTTTAATTGACAAGAAGAGGTTCCAAGTAGGAGAAGATAAAATATTTTCCGATAACCATGTTGAACGTCAGAATATGATACATTTTTATGCAGCTGCATTCGAAGAACAACACCCACGTGATGACTATGAAGAACTTCTGAGACTATGCCATACATTTCTGGGTGGATGTGTGGCCAGAGAGGTGAAATTCCGTGACCCAGGAGCTATGCACAATGCCCACTGGATGATGAAAGCCATATATGCTCTCAAGATGGTTCTCTTCAAAGATCAAATGAAGCTAACATCACGTGAATTGAAGGGAATCACACAGATTTCTCTTTTTGTTGCACTTGTGTATGCGAGATTCTGGTATGAGGCGCCGCTACCCACAAAGGCACCTCTCAATGATTTGCTTCTTCTTTCAACCCTTGATTCTTACCCAGATATGGTTGTCCGTGAAACTGCTGTCAAAGCATTCACTAGACACCTCTGGTATTTGTCAGAACACCTTGCTGCATTAGCTCTTTTTCATAGTAGTCCTTGAGCCAACCGGCCATTTTTTGAAGTGAATGCTCCGGGGGGGGAGTAATTCTCATTATGATTTTCCATTAGACCAATGTCTCAAGTGTCAGAAAAGGTGTGATGGACATCTGAGAACGGTAGCTTAGTGCCCGGATGGACGCCATCTTTGAAACCACCCAGCTCGAAAATGCCCATTTGGTGGGGTACATTGTTGCACGTGTATCTGGACTTCTATACTAGCTATCGATGTGCGGTTGACGACTAAATATACGTCCGATGTGTACCGTCTAAATAAAAAATAATATGAAGCATTTTGTTTTAGATTAATTATTATAAAAATCAATTATCGAAAAAAAATCATATATTTTTCAATATTTTATTATTAGACTTGTACTTTTTTTAGTGAAACAACACTGGTATGATTTTCCAAATTATGCATTGTGCTACACCGTTTATCTGTCTATAAAAATAACTCAAAAACTAAAACATATCATCCACCACGAGTGTACACAAAAAATATATGACAAGTACACATACATTCAAAGTACACCGCCCCATGCCAAATAATTAAATATGCTGCAGCGCGGCATTGCCGGGGCGCCTCCGGCGCCCGGCAATACCGCAGTGCAGCTCATTGAGGCTGCATTGGGAGGGAGAGGTGTACACTAATTGATTGATTAATTGTATAATTAAAATCAATAAAAGATTATCACAAAATATTTTCATAATCAATTGGCTAATCGCATAACTAAACCACTAGTGCTTCATCCGAAGATGTATCTTTTAGAAATTTAATTAAATAAGTCATTTATAAAAAATTAAATAATTAATTGATTACTCAATAAATAATTAATCGATTAATCAATAAATAATTAATAGATGAAATGATTAATCAATAAATCAAAAATATCCTTGATAGCCACATCACTTGGTCACTCATGTCCAAATATTAGCTTCCCAGCTCAAAAGGTGCCTGAGATATTGGCCAAATGAGAAAGAAAATAAATAAATGATTAATAATGAAAATAAATAAATAATAATCATAAAAAAATTAAATTAGTAATCAATTTGGTCAGAGAACACATAAACTACCACTATTTCATCAGAATCTGTAACTTAAAAAAAAAAATTTTTTTGGTCATTAATCGAATAATTAAATAATTAATCGATTAATTGATTAATTAATAAATCAAAAATATCCTTTGCAGCCAAATCACCTGGTCATTGGCATGTCCAAATATCAGCTTCCTAACTCAAAAGGTGCCTGAGTTAATAATGGTCAGAAGAGAAATGAAATTTAATTAATTAAATAAGTACTTAATTAAACGCTAATAATTAAATAACTCCTCAATTAATTGATTATTCAAAAAACAAAAAATACCGTATTTGACAAAGGACTTGCTCACTACTGTGCCGAAATTTCAGCTTCCTAGCTCAAAGGATGGCTGAGATATCGCCCGGACAACCAAGAAAACAAACAAACAAGAAAACAAGAAACCAGAGTGAAAACTGAGTACTCTCTTTCAGCGTGCGTCACTGCCGAGCCCCCTTTGGTGCCCGGCAATGACGATTTGCAATGCCTGGAGATGGCATAGGAAAGGAGCGGTGTACAAAAAGGCATGCACTTTCCACAAACCGAAACTATGTCAGTTGGAATTTCCCGCCGATAATCAACCCACAGAACCCAGTGCCGAAAGTGACGTCAGTCTATTCTATATCTATATTCTATATTCTATATCTCAGTCTGAGATTTGTTGCGGTGACCTGATTAATTTCTGAGGGGGGGGGAGGGGGGGGGGGGTGGGTGGCTTAATAACTAAAAGTGAACATGTTAGATGGCGCCACATACAACTCTATTATAGAGTTGTATTGTGGCGCCATCTAACATGTTCACTGACTTGGATGAGTATGTCTATGTAAGCTGGCGAGCTTTTCGGATATCGGAGTAATCTAACGTCAGTCTTTTTGTTCTTTCAGCTGAGATGGCCGGTGTCGAGGCGAAACGGGCGAAGATTGAACCTGAGTCCGGAACGTGCATCCTGTGCAGCAAGAAGTCGCCACTCTCTGAACTAAGCAAGGCAGCGGGCAACAGTTCTTGGAAGACATTGTGTGACGCAGCCGCAGTTAGAAACTTTTATCCAATTCTAAAGCTAGTCCAAGAAGGCGCAGTTGAACTTCCTAATATTCCAATATTATACCATAGGGCTTGTAGATCAGACTTCACTCACAAAAACCACCTAGCTACTTTGACCAATGCAGCTAGAAGTTCTTCAGTTGATACTGGCGATGCGGTGCGACGGCGATCATCACGGGAAGAGACAGGATCAACTTCAACGGTCTACGATGATAAATGCATTTTTTGCCAGCGTGCTTCAAAATTCATAAAAGGCAGTCGTACCCGTGAAACAGTTGTCTTGGCTGTTGAACTTCGAGCAGATAAGACAATAAGAGATGCTGCGACAGCTCGCAATGATGAGACAATGATAGCCGGGTGGATGATGAGACAAAGGCAAAGATGGTGAAGAACTTCAAGCGGGCTCCAAAGCCAAACAATCTTCATAGGATAGATGCTAAAGCCTTCAGGCTTTCTGACTCAGTGGACACCTATATCACAAGTCGATCTCTTGAATTATTTGGTGTTGTCATCTCAGAGTCTGACAAAGAAGTATCACTGAGTTTTCTGAAAAAGGAGCCACACCTCTGGAACACAGACAACTCATATCAAGAGCTCGAGAAGAAGATACGCAGCATGAAGGTTATCAATGACTGTGCTGAGCGAGGTGTTGCTCTCATCAAAACTTTCCATGACACTGACCAAGAATGAAGAGCAGAAGCAATTTGTGTTGAGAGTTGTGAAACTTCATCGTGAAAACTTTCCAGCGTCAACCAAAGCCATCTTGTCAAAGAAGTAGGCAATGTTTTGAAACACAAGTTTCTGAAAACAATGTTACGTAAAATCATTCAAATTATGTGTATTCTGATGTTTACTTTGTTTTAATTGTCCTGATTGATTTGTTTTATCGTCTCTGATAGATATTTTATATTTTCTGATGGATGATTTATTTTTTCCGATAAATCATTTATTGTCAAATTAATACATGAATGTTTAATCTACTGTTTTGTTTTTAATCTTAATTTGACTATATGAATGAACATTGAACAATGAACAATGAACAATTGAACATACATGTACATTGTACAATGGTACATTGTACAAAATTATTTATTAGTTTACAAACAAACAACAACAACAACAACAACAATGATAAATAATTTGAGTAATTGAAAATAGATAATTATCTATGAATTGATGTATGATGCTAAAAAATTCTATATCTTATTATTCATTAAAATTTGTCAACATTTTGAGCAACCTCTAAATATTGTCCAATCAAGCTCAAATTTTCACCACAAACTACTTTCTTCAATAGGAATAGGGGCAGGCTTGTGGAGAAATGCAAATCCAATCTTCAAATTTTTGGACTACCCTAATATGGAATTATTTACAATGAGCCATGTTTAAATTTTTTCCATGCAGCGGTTTTGGAGAAATAGAGGTGCAACATTTTTCGGTTTTTCCAAGATGGCGCCTGTACCACATGACCTATGACGTCATGATTATCATTAAAATATTCCAAAGGGGGAGGTGCCCCATGGTGAAAATTGTGTGCATCAGACCAACAGTTGCTGAAAATTTTAAAATAATGATCGGATGGATAAGTGTTGTGCTTGTCGAATTATGACGTCATAATGAATGCACCGATGACATCATCATTAACCCTTTGAGTACTGATGACGTCCAGTGCCGCAACCCGCAAAAAAGTTTTGTGTATGGATGACGTTACTACACGTCATCGACTACACCTATAAATATATCGTCAGCACGTGGTGGTTGCATTCCCATAATGCCAAATTAATCCCGTACCGGGGGTATTTTTATCAAAAAAAAAATCCGGTACTCAAAGGGTTTAGATATCTTATTCCCCATGGGGAGTCAGTGACAATGAGCCAGGTCTCAATTTTTTCCATGGAGTGGTTTCAGAGATATAGAGGTGCGACGTTGTTCCAAGATGTCGCCTGTACCACGTGAACTATGACGTCATAATAATAATAAAAATATTCTACAGGCGGAGGCCCTCCTATGGTGAAAATTTCATGTCAATCGGACCAACAGTTGCCGAGAAAAGGCATTTTTAAAATGCAGACACATGCAGGGCACACGTACGGCACACATACGACACACATACGGAACTGAATGCTTAACCCTGCTTTTCGCTTCGTGAGCGCAGGGTAATAAAGCGACTTCAAAATGAGGTAACCTGCCCTACTATGCTCGGTGCACATATGCAGAAGCCTCCAGCAATAGGGAGGGGGAGGTCACCAGGGCAGTCATTCGTATATCATGTGTGCGGGATAAGGATTGTTACCTAAGATGGCTCACAAACCTTCTAAAAGAAGCTGAAAATACTTGGAAACGTACCTGAGATAAAGGTGTGTGCCTCTACACAACAAAAGAGTTGGAGAACTTTGTGAACTCACCCAAAAACGTGAAAGCTTGCAGTTCCTTGTCCTGCAAACTCCCGAGGCTATGTGGATCAGTGCAAAGTCTTAAGGTTTGTAGACAGGCGTGTTCTACACAAAACTTCGACCATGGCTCCCAGTGAGTGGACATTGAACCTTGAACCTTGCAGGATTACTTCGTGTGAACATAGCAGGCTTGGTGATTTATTTAATGGAACGATGTCATCATTACCAACATAGAGGCAGACGTCCCAGAGGGAGACACTGTATCTGGTTTGGTGGCTTCTTAACTCTGATGGAAGGGTCATATCTGGGGATTTTCAATGCACAGGATAAGTTTAAAATATTTCCTATTAATCATGTTTGTGGAGGGGTGGTGTGGCATTGGGGGGTGGGGGAGGGGAGGGGATTGGGAGTGGGAGCTTAATTGGCTGTGAGAGCCTTCAGACATACTGTATATATTTTTTGTTTGATTCTGGGGTCACAACATAAATTATACTAGATTTTTGCATCTATTGGTAAAAGATGAAGCATCCGTCCATGTGCGTATGTGTGCATGTTATATCCGCTGCTGACGCTTGATTGTGCTAACCGGAAATGGTAGGAACACTACACCTCTCACCGCTCTCACCCACAGATATTTCTCGTATTTCTTATATTTGCGTGAATCCGATTTGCATTTAGGAACAGAACAGTTATGGTTAACCAAATTGAAATTGCCACTCATTTAAATGCTGAAAATCATGTTTAAAAGACTATTTGAATTACAGATTTCACGCGATTTCACGTTTATATAAAATATATATACAGACTTGGCATTTAATATGGAATTTTTTTTTTTCTTGACTTAGGTTTACTTTCTTAACTCAGTATATCAATCTGGTGAGTTTCTTTTACACTTTGGTGATTTATTTGTTAAAAGAACCATGTCACTGATTGTCTGTCGCAGCAAGAAGTCAACAACAGGATTATATCACAGGTGGCGTTGCAAAATGTACGGACCAGTGCATTTGATGATTGGCTTCACAGTCGGGTATACAAGGGTTGTTGCATTCTGTATTAGTGGAAAACAACTGCTGCACGTCTCCAAAAGTTATTGCCGCTTCCTCTGGAGATGGTCCATCAACTCGACAATGCTGTTTGTCATGGAGTGGTGGCTTTACGAAATTACGGCATGAAACAGAGTGCTATTGCTCGGCAGTATGGCATCACTCAAGGTCAGGTGTCAAAGATCCTGAAACGAAATGCTCAGAGGGGTGTCCCTACTCCAATACCGAGGCCGGGACGTCCCCGCAGAACCACAATTAGGGATGATCGCCAGCTGCACCGGTTAGTCCGCAATGGCCGTACCAAGTCAGCTAATCGGCTTAGGGCTGAGTGGCCGCAACTGACAAATGTGCCTGTATCCAGAAGGCTAGTCAACCAACGACTGGTTCAAGCAGGCTATCGTGTCAGGCGTCCCCTGAGAAAGCCATGCCTGACCAGACAACACCGCCAGCGCCGATTGCAGTGGGCCAGAGAGCACCGTCAATGGCAGCCAGGACACTGGAATCACATGACCTTCAGTGACGAGTCTAGATTTCTGGTATAATGACAAGATGGCCATGTCCGAGTGCGCAGACAAGTGCCTGAAGCCTACAACAAAGATTGTATAGTGCCAAGAGTCCAAGCTGGAGGTGGCCGGGTGACCGTTTGGGCTGCTTTTCATGCAGGGGGCAAAACTGACCTGGTTGTTCTGAATGGAAACCTGAACCAGTTCAAGTACAGGGCCATTCTGGAAGAAACATTGCTTCCATTTGCTCGTGCAGCCTTTCGAGGAAACTTTGTCTTCCAAGATGACAATGCACGACGAGCCTCATCGTGCTCGCATGATCCAACACTTTCTTGCTGACAGTGGTGTAGATCATATGGAGTGGCCTGCCATGTCCCCGGATATGAATCCGATAGAGAACTTGTGGGCAGAATTAACACGTCAAATCGACCACTTGGACCAGCAGCCGACCTCTGTGCGTGAATTGCAGCAGGCTATTGTCACTGCATGGCAAGCGATTCCTGTCCAAACCTTGGCAAATCTCGTGAACAGCATGCCTCGACGTGTACGTGCTCTCCTGAATGCTCGTGGGGGTTACACGAAGTACTGAACTGTAATTTTACTGTCCGTAATCCCAGTCGTAATTTAACTTTTGTTTTTGTTAAAAGAATTTTGGCTAATGTCCAAAATAAAGAGATACTTCTGGAAAACGAACCTAAGCTTAACACTGTACTGTCCATGAATTGAGTTCGATATCAGTTTACATCACTTTCAAGGATCAATTTATTTGTTTCGAAATGTCAATTGTGGTTTTTGTTTCTTTTAAAGGTCACATTAACAAAATCTAGAATAATTTCAACATAATTCCAATGAACTTTTGGTTCTAAGACATCTTGAAAAGTAAGTTCACCCCCACAAAAAAGATATTCCATATTAAATGCCAAGTCTGTATATATATGTATATATATATATATATATATATATATATATATATATATATATATATATATCGTTATGGTTTTGTGCGACCCCATTCCCTTACCAAGGGGAGATTAAGCCCCTTGTTCTCCTTGGGTCTTCGCAACCGCGAGACTGAGTCGCTACTTCCGGTCAGACGTGGGACAGGGTTTCAGGACAATGTTCGCACGTACCTAAGTACCCACGCCACCGCGGAAGCGGGGATGAGGTCTCGCACGAACCACGCGTAATTTGAGTACACCCGAGCGGATTGCGTACCACGTGGTCCGTGCTGTTACCTTGCTATTGGAACCCGATCAGAGCGATATAAGTCGTACCATGCTGAGTCAATGATGGAAAACACGAGATGGTCGAATCAAAGGAATAACAGGTTTAATTATTATTTACAATGATTGGTAGAAGAAGCAGAGACACAGGGCAGTCTTAAACAGTCTTAACTTATATCCCAGACAATGGGCCCATTCACACTCACAGGGGGATGAAGAAAGAATTGTTCATGCGCTGAACGCGCCGCCTTTGGTCGTCCAGGAACAGCTCACCCGGCGTGGCCCTCTGGCGGTTGCCGCACGTTCCCCAGTGAAGACATGCATGCAGGCGGGAAGGATCCTCACGGCGCGAATATCGGCAAAGGGCAAGCAGGCGGGAAATATACGCGCGTCTCTGTAGCCCGGCATGGCTGTCTTTCACAGCGCGATTAATACAACTGCGCACTTTCACTCTCGTAACTCAACGGAGGATCTGACTCAAGCTCAACCGAGAACTCAACTTGTAACTCATGCGCATTTCACCTCATAACTCAACGAGCGCCTCTCCCCTCATAACCTGGTGCTCCGAACCGACTCTCATAACTCGTCACAGCGTGTCTCTCCTCATAACTTGTCACAGCGCGTCTCCCCTCATAACTTGTCACAGCGCATCTCCCCTCATAACTGAGGTGGGGGCTCTGGGCACAGGGTTATATTGTCACGCCCTGGCCCGCATCGAATGTTCCAAGCCCTGCCTTTTGCCGCAGTGGTAAGCCGCTCCCCTCAAGCCCTGATTGGCGGCTCGTGCTTACCGTCACTCCCACTCCTTCTGTCCCGCCTTCCTTCGGCCGTGATCGACTTGTTCAGGCCGGCCTCGTGGTATTTTTCGCGCCAAAAACCAAAGCATCGAGGCATCATAAGCATCGGAAGGAGACCTAACTCTCATTATTCTACTCAACGCAAACTAAACACAGGAAAGGTCTATGCTTACATTTACTATGAAATAACTGAGCTTAAACGTGGCTACATGTTGTAGTGCAACTAACTATGAGGGAAAATTAACCTTTTATTGTAAAAACACAAAACTGCAACACTATATATATATATATATATATATATACATATATAATTATATATATATATATACATATATAATTATATATATATATTATATATATATATATATATATATATATATATATATATATATATTATATATATATATATATATATATATATATATATACATATATAATTATATATATATATTATATATATATATATATATATATATATATATATATATATATATATATATATATATATATATATATATATATATATATATATATATATACACATACATACATGCATACACATATGCACATGCATGCATACATACATGCACATATACATACATACATACACACACACATGCATGCATACATACATGCACATATACATACATACATACAAACACACATGCATGCATACATATGTACATACATACAATTGGCATATTTTGGTATAAATATACATCTCCCTCCTCTTCTCAAAAAGCTAAACAAATACCGGTAAATAAATAATGTATTTTATGTGGAAAAATGACCTTCTCATTCTGCCTATTATTACTTCTTAATTGTCATGCTCCTTCTTATCATTCTTCTCAATACAACTTAAAATAGTCAATTGAATTATTCCATCACTCATCGAAATGACATTCAAAACAAATGACATCTCCTTTTTCTCTTGTAGACAAAAATCTCACAACCGAACTCTTCTTCTTTTTCTTCACGCTAATTATGTTCCAATTCTGGCTAGCTTGCAAGTCTGTACTCCGTGTTCCATCACGCAGAGCTTAGACCTCGATTTTCATTTGTGCTTTTAAGAACCCTTGTTTTCACCCTGGTTATGAAATCTGTCTTCATTCGACACAATTGGGACTGTAGCCCAGATGCCAGCTAGTGATTGTTAACTTCTTCTTTTTTCATGTTGAAAGCTCCAGGCACGGACTATATAGTCCTCATCGAGGCCAGGCCTTAAATAAAAGAGAAGAAAAGTGTTTGATGAAAAGTGTTTGATGAAAAGTGTTTGATGAAAAGTGTTTGATGAAAAGTGTTTGATGAAAAGTGTTTGATGAAAAGAGTATGGTGAAAAGTGTTTGATGAAAAGAGTATGGTGTTTGTTCGTGAGAAAGAGAGATTGAAGCTAGCCCAGTAGCTGTAGTTTGAGTGAGACAGAAAGCAACACCGCAATCCTGACATGGAGAGTGTAAGATGGTTCCGGCCACCACTTTAATGCTCCTATGTCCGAACGGTAGTACCACCCTGGGTGTTTGCTTTCTACAACCTACTACCTAAAAATCTCGTCCAACCGGATGGATGTTTTTTAGGAGACACTATCTCCTTACTGGATGGCCATTAGCTCCCGAAGGGAGCTCATCCGCCCTTTAACAGGTATTGTTTTTAATCCTGCAGGGTGTCACAGTCACACTCCCCACTGGCAAGCCACTGAGGGTAGTCGATTTAATCAACAACTACCCGACCATGCGGCAGGACTCTTCCTGGTCTGCCCCCCCCATATGTGTCGCACTACGCCCACAACACACATTCTTGTCCTCACCTCACGTGTCTCAGCCCCCCAACCATGGATCCCACTGCATGTCTTGCCACCACCCCAACCACATGTCCCATGACCCCACCGCGTGTGATGCCTCCCTTGCCACATGTCGCACATCCTGCCTCCCCCATCACACTTCCCACCACACCCGACATGCTTTCATCCACCTACATTGTGCTTCCTGCTGCTTCTGCAGTATTTCCAGCTACCCAGACCATGCTTCCTGCTGCTGTCACCGCACCATCACCATGTATCTCACCGCCCCCACCACACAGTCCTCCACATATTGTGTACCAAACCAATCTCACTCTGTCCCAATCTTATCCCCTCTTACCCTCTGTCTATACTCTATTGACCTTTGTATCCTTCTCATCCGAAAAGGTAGAGAAAGTCATGTCGAGCCTTGACCCTGTTTCGGCGACAGCTGCAAATGACATCAGTGCTCATGTTCCCAAATCCCGCTCTGCCATTCTTGCTTCCACTTTGTCTGCCATATTCAGTTTATCCTTCTCCTTTGGCCATCTCCCATCAGTCTGGAAGTCAGCAAAGTCAGCACACTCCTCCACAATAAAGATGCTGAAACAAATTCTATATCAACCACGGACCCGTGAGCTTACCTCCAATTACAAGCAAAGTCATGGAATCCATCATTGCTTTTGATGTCAAGCCTTTCCTCTTTTAAAACAGCCTTATCTCTGACAATCAGTTTGGATTATGTCCCAGTCACTCAACTCTGGAGCATTCCTATCTCAGCAATGGTTGGAGGCCTCAAATCTCAATCAAGAGGTCATGACCATCTCCTTGGACATTCAACACAGTCTGGTGTTCTGCTTTGCTTGCCAAGGTCTCTGCCATTGGAATAGGCCACCTTCATTCCTGGATTTCTGACTTCCTCCACTCCTGCAATGAATATGTTGCTATCAATTGAACCCTCTCCTACCCTTGCTTAGTGGAGGCTGGAATTCCCCAAGGTAGTGTGTTTGACCCAGTCGTCTTCCTCATCTATATAAATGACTTATCCAATTGAAGTCTTTCAGGACTCGCATAGACAAGTAGGCACAACATTCATCGGCCAGATGAACGCTTTGTTGAGGAGTTCTGCCAATGGCAAGGTAAATCAAACAGGAAAAACGATGGCTAACCAGCTTACATCAAGGATATATGATGTGGCCACGACCAGCACGTTATTCACACAGGATGGACAGAGAGGGTCAGACGATACAGGATGACCGTAGTATCTCTGTAGTGTGGATATCAACCATGCACAGTTTGGAAAACAACGAATTAATCCCCTTCTTTGAATTGCCCCACAACGAACCGTGCAACTGCCACCCGGTCAAGCACTTCCTGTCCCCGGAGGGGGTCACGTCATATCCGGAGAGCTATCTAAAAAAAAGAAGAAACATACAACATTAAACCGGCCTGTCTACATCCACGCCCCCCCACACCCCCCCCCCTTTATTTGAAGCGTCCTCGAACAACACATACCTTTAGGTCAACCCGACCAGTGTGGCAGGTTTTGGCTGTTTGTAGGTGTTACTATGCTTCCCTGCTGAAGCTCGTATAGTCCGGCGTGGGCCACTTGTCGTGTTAGTGTTTGATGGCAAGTCTCCCTCATCTGACGTATCACCAGAAGAGTTTGAACTGAGTTGGTGCAACTCCCATTCATCAACACTTTCCGCAGAAGATACTTCACCAGACTTGTTCGCATTGGGGGTCACCCGTGATTTCCGAAGTTCGGTTTTGGGTTGGTATCTGGGCTGAGGACAGGGGCGGATTGCAGTCCTGTTTACAATTCTGGTTGGTCCAAACCCATCTGCAGGCTCCACGACATATACGTCATTGCCCTCCTGCTTTTTGATGACTTTGAATACTTTCTTGATCCAGGCATCTTTAATTTTATTTCTACCCCGTACACCCCAGTTTCGTAAATAGATGAGCGTGCCAACTGAAAGAGGAGATTCCTTTGACTTTTTATCATAGAACTTCTTCCGAACATCAGCGGATGCTTGGAACTTTTCTGCAGCCAGCTTGTATGCTTCCTGCAATCTGTCTTGATGAATTGTCACCCAATTGTCTGGTCCAATTCCTTCTTCAGAAAGATCCTGTCCCACACCAAATGTCAACTAGCAGCTTTGGATCATGTCCAAACATAAGGTAAAAGGGTGTGAACCCAGTCGTCGAATGTTTTGTCACATTGTAAGCATAGGTCAGCTCAGTCAAATGTTCATGCCAGCGACATTTCTTTGCTGGCAACAGTGTCTTCAAGAGCTCATGAAGGGTCCGATTAAAACGTTCGCATTGTCCATTGCCTTGGGGATGATATGGGGTCGTTCGAGACTTATACACCCCGTAAATACGACACAAATTTGAAATCAAATCTGACTCAAAGTTTCGTCCTTGATCACTGTGGATTCTCATTGGTACCCCAAATTTTGTAAACCATTCACTCACAAAAAGCTTGGCCATGGTCTCTGCCTTCTAATTCCTGGTGGGTACTACAACAGTGAATTTAGTGAAGACGTCAGTTAAAACTAGAACATTCTCCATCCCATTACTTGAGGGTTCCAACACGGTAAAATCAATTGCTAATATTTCCATGGGGCATGTGGCCATCACCTTCCCCATGGGTACTTGAACAGTTTGTTGCGGTAATTTGGCGAGAGTGCATTGATCACATCGCTCGACCCAGGTAGCTACATCCTGTTGGAGCCCTGGCCAATAGAAGCGTGAATGAACCAAGTGTTCTGTCCGCTCAATTCCTTGATGCCCGGTATTGTCATGCAGACACTCCAGTGCTGTGTCCTGTAAGCAACGTGGTAGTAGCAACTGTTTCATGACACCTTCCTTCGGATTCTGCACACAATGGAACAACAGACCATTCTTCATCTCCAAACGGTTCCACTGTCGAAGCAGTTTTAAAGTACGATCTGGCAGATCTTTTTTTTCTTCTTTGGTCAGTTTTCTATTCTGAGGCCAACGTTTGAGTATGGTCCTTATATCTGGATCTTTCTGTTGTAGTTCTACAAGTTGTGGGGTAGTCAAAACAGGGAATGGAATCGTCGGTTCGGGCTGCAAATCGGAGACATCTACGGCAACACTGTGGGTACCTGCTGCGAAACTATTCTGAATATCCGCTGGCAGTACGGTTGTCCCACACTTCATGGCCAGTATTTCTATTGCTGCTGAAACTTCAGTCTCATCATAGTTCCTGATTCTGGACAGTCCATCTGCATTGCCATTGTGCTTCCAGGGGCGATAACGGATATCAAAATCAAAAGAGGCCAGAGATGACACCCATTGTTATTCACACGCTGGTAACTTGGCTTTGCTCATGATATATGTCAGGGGGTTGTTGTCCGTAAAGACTGTGAACGGAGCACTCAATAAGTAGTCCCGCGGCTTATCTGTGACAGCCCATTTAAGTGCTAGCAATTCCAACTTTTTACTGCTGTAATGCTCCATGTTTTTCTCAGTTCCACGGAGGCCTTGGCTCGCATAGGCGATTACTCTGACCTTGCCATCTTGCTTTTGGGAAAGGACAGCACCTAAACCCTTGTTAGATGCATCAGTTTCCAAAATGAATGGGAGGTTGGAATCAGCATAGTCAAGTACTGGTGCTGATGTAAGACTGGATTTTATCTGTACAAAAGCCTCTTCACATGCGTTGGTCCGTCTTTCCCCAATGCATACATTCTTGCTGCGCTTTCCTCCTTCCAGGTGCATACATTGCGACACAAGATGATGCAAGGGAGTCATGATGGAAGCAAACCCTTTTACATAACGCCTGTAATAGCTGCAGAATCCCAGAAAGGATCGCAGATCATGATATACAGTAAGGTTATTTTAAGTAAGGAGTCACAGTAAGGTTATTTTGATATCTGTTCTTCTCTACAAACGTGCAAATCGTGGCAGCCAATAGCAAACATGCAAATCGTGGCAGCCAATAGCAAACATGCAAATCGTGGCAGCCAATAGCAAACCGTAGCAGCCAATAGCAAACGTGCAAATCGTGGCAGCCAATAGCAAACGTGCAAATCATGGCAGCCAATAGCAAACGCGAGATCTTGGCAGCCAATGGCAAACGCGAAATTGTGGCAGCCAATGGCAAACGCGAGGGAGATCTCGCGATATCTTGACGTTGACGGCACAGATTTTCGAAGCTGGACACGTTCTCCACGTTTTCAAAGTTGTCATTGTTCACAATTGTATTTTGTCGAAACTGTATTTATCTTTCAGTGTGTGAACCTATAGTGTGTCCTTTGGAAGTTTCTCGGTGTTAATCTTTCATAAATTAATCGTTTCTGTTTGCCCTGCTTCTGCGGCCTTGCCTCAGGCTTCCCTGGTCTCCCGTCGAAGTTTGTTTCTTCCTTCGCTGTTTTTGCTAGGTTCTTATATTTTTCCCTTCTCCCCCAAACTTCCCCGAACATCTTTTCTTTTTTTTTTCTTTTTTGGTATACAAGATCGAGGCTCGTGAAAGAGCGAACATTAATCACACAGAAAGACAAACCGACACATAAAACATATAACATCATGAGCGGTAGACAAGATGGGGAGAGAGGGGGAAGGACACAAACACAACATTTGAGAGCAGGGACCAAGAGACATGGAGACATTGAGAGATCTGTGGGAGGGAGAGGGCTTTGGGGTGGAGGCATGGGAAGGGGGGGGGGGGGGGAGAGGTATAAAACATATGGACACTGCCAGGACTTCCAGGAAAGAAGTTGGAATTTCAAACAAGGTGGATCTGGCGTGAATTAGTGGGGGTAGAAAAGATCAAGGTTTTGGATGGGGGAAGATAAGAGATGGTGGTGAACAGCTGTTTTAAAGACCTGGAGGGAGGAGTGGGATTGAAGGGAGTGAGGGAGTTTGTTCCAGAGGCGGGAGAAAAGTGGAATGAAAGAGTGAAGGTGAGCAGAGAGCCGAGATTTCAGCAGTTTAACCATCAGAGGGTTGCTGGCAGATATTGTGCAACCTGTAGGAATATTTGGGGGACAGAGCACAGAGAGAGCTGGGGGAGCAAGGCCGGAGAGGGGTCGGTAGAAGACAGAAAGACCACCTACCTGCCTGCGGTGAGTGAGTGAAAGGCCCTCTCTTTGTCTAACGTTTTAACCACCCCACCCCCCAAAAAAACAAAAAAACAATAACATTTATTTCCCATTCTCCACGTTTGAACTTGTCCCATCATGTCCTTCTGTCCAGGTGCGCTGTCTCATTTTTCCCCACCCCCAATATCTCCTTGCCTTCCACCTTTTCCCCTGTTCACGTGACTCATGGTTGTCCCTCTAGGCTCCCTCTCCCCATTGGTATTTTTCTGAATAAAAGACTGTTCTTCACAGTTCTGTTTAAATATGTTTAAACTTTCCCCTGCAGTGTTTTATTCAGTGGTATATTACAACATGCTGTTTTTCTTCCTATTTAAAAGGCTTTTTTCAATTTCCTCTCCAACTCATTCCATTTAAAAAAAATATTCAATCTCTCATAACTCTAAATCACGACATGCTCTAAATTCACATTCATTCCACCCCTCCTCCATCATTCTAAAACGGATCGCTAACTTGAAAATCACAATAAACCCAATTTGTTATAAATGTTCGTCTTTCATTAATCATCCACTTTCTAAACTCCCCCCTTGCCCTTCCCCTCCAAATCTCCCCCCTTGCCCCTCCCCTCCAAATCTCCCCCCTTGCCCCTCCCCTCCTAAACTACCCCCTCGTCCCTTCCCTCCTAAACTCCCCCCTTTCCCTCCCATTAAAAACTGCCCCCCAAACCCTCCCCTTCAAATCTCCCCCCATCCATCCCTTCCAAATTCTCCCCCCTCCCACCTCCTCCTCAAAGCTGCCTCATCCCCACTTCGTCTCCCTTCTATCTCATACCTCCACCTCCCCCAACATTCTACATTCCTCTGCCCCGCCCCTCAAACAACCCCTCACTGTGCCTCATCCCATCACCATCAAACCTTTCGTCCTCCTCATTCTTCGCTTTCTTGCTACTCTTCTGTAATCTCTGACACACTATCAACTGCTCTCCCTACCTCCCCCTCTAATCCTTCATCTGACCCTACCCCTCCCCTGTCCTGTCCTGCACCCGATGCTCCCCCTCTCTCCTCATTAACGGAATGGACCTCAAACATCTGGGGCCTTCGCTCGAACCTGATTGATCTCTCCATTCAGGTTGCTTCTGACAATCCAGACTTGATCTGCTTAACAGAAACTTTCCTCCTTCAAGATGTCTCTTATTCCTTAATATCTCTTCCTGGTTACTCCCTCCTCCGGTATGATAGACCTGAGCCTCGTCCTGGTGGTGGGGTTGCAATCTTTATCAAAAACTCTCTTCCTCACTCTCCTTGCACTGCCCTCTCTCCACCCCACCCCCAGGAGTACCTCTGGCTACGGCTTCCTCTCCGCTCCCACCTTTTGTTCATATGTGTTCTGTACCATCCTCCAAACAGTGATGACTCCATTTACATTTCGCTGTCAGACAACATGGGCACACTTCTATCAACTCATCCAAACTCTCTCTTCCTAATATGTGGCGACTTCAACTGTCATCATGCCAGGGGGCTGGGTGTGGGTTCATCTCTCACCAGTCATGGCACCTCAGCAAAGGACTTCTGCGACTCATTGGGACTGACACAATCTGTCAATTTCCCGACCCGGATCTCAGTCAATGGAGTATCTTCTCTTCTAGACTTGATTATGACAAACTTCCCTGCAAATGTCTGCTGCTCTTTTTCTGCTCCAATCGGTTCTTCTGATCATGTGCTTGTTAAAGTGGACATCTCTCTGGCCATTCTCAGAGAGCCTCCTCAGCGCCAACGAGTCTGGCATTTTACTCAGGCTGACTGGCACGGGGAGTGGCACGGTCTGCAAGCAGCCATCAATCATCTGGACTGGTCTCCCATCTCTACTGCCTCTGACATCAATTCTTCCTGGGAATTCTTCCAAAGCAAACTGCTCTCTCTCATGCACAGATTTATCCCATCTCGTCTTCAGTTGTCTTACCCTTCCTCCCGTCCATGGTACACTGAATCTTGTGGTGAGGCAGTTGCCCTGAAACAACTTGCCTTTGCCTCTTGGAAGGCAAATCCAACTGAAGGCAATCTCATTTCCTTCCACCAAGCTCGGAACAAGTCTGTCTACCCTCAGGAGTGCCAGGAAGCACTATCTCTCCACACTCAAGATTGAACTCTCAAATCTGTCTCCTTCGTCCAAATCCTGGTGGCGTCTGGTCAAATCCGTTTCTGGTGTTTGTTCCCCCTCCATCCCCTCCCTTACCTCAAATGGCAACACAGTTGACACCGCACGTGACAAAGCCGAATGCCTCAACTCTGTGTTTGCCTCAAAATATTGTGTCCCAAACCCATCTCTCTCTGGTCCCACCTTTCCCAGTCGAACCCAACTGCTCCTGGACTCTTTGCCCTTCTCTCCTGACAAGGTGGAGAAGTTTTTGTCAAACCTCAAAACTGATTCTGCAACTGGACCAGACGGCATCAGCCCACGGGTCCTAAAATCCTGCTCTACTGCTCTATCTCACCCTCTCTCTGTTCTTTTCACCCTCTCCTTTGCTCAAGATCATCTGCCAGCATCTTGGAAATCGGCAAACATTACCGCTTTACAAAACAAAGGTGCAAAAACAGATCCTTGCAACTACAGACCAATCAGCCTGCTCCCAATTATCAGCAAAGTCATGGAATCCATCATTGCTTCGGATATCAAACCCTTCCTCTTCTCCAATGGCTTGATCTCTGATCATCAATTTGGATTCAGACCAGGTCATTCTACTCTGGACATGTTGCTTCTGCTGTCTCAACAATGGATGGAGGTCCTCAATGCCAAACAGGAAATCAGAGCTGTCTCCCTTGACATATCACGTGCCTTCAATACGGTCTGGCACCCAGCTCTGCTCAACAAACTCTCCTCCTATGGTATCCATGGAAATCTCCACTCATGGCTTGCGGACTTCCTCTCTGGTCGTAGGCAACGTGTGGCCCTGAATGGATTTCTCTCATCTCCCCTTCCTGTTCTGGCTGGAGTTCCTCAAGGTCGTGTTCTGGGCCCTGTGCTATTTCTGGTCTTCATCAATGATCTCTCCGACTCTCTGGAAAATCCTCTCTATCTCTTTGCTGATGACTCCACTATCTGCCGCTCCATTCCTCATCCCTCAGATCGGCAGTCTGCAGCCTCCTCACTCTCTGCAGACCTGGACAAAATCACAGACTGGTCAAACAAGTGAAACATGTCTTTCAATCCTGACAAATCTCACACTCTTACTAAGTCTCTCCGAAAAGACCGACTGGAAAACCCTCCCATCTACTTTCTCAACAATCCTCTCCAAGAAGTTCTGTCGCTCAAGCTTTTGGATCTCACTATCTGCCATGATCTTTCTTGGGAAAACCACATTTCCAAGCTGGCCTCCAAAGCCAGTCGTCGACTGGGCATCCTCCGTCGTGTGATGTCCTTCCTTGGCACACCTGAGCTCCTCACCACATACAAGGCTTTCATCCACAGCTCAATGGAATACTGTTCCCCCCTCTGGGCCGGTGCTCCTGCCTCACACCTAGCTCGGCTTCATGCTGTTGAAACCAAAGCTTTCAGAATCATTGGAATCTCCTGCGATGAAGCTAATTCCGAGGGCCTTTCACTCACTCACCGCAGGCAGGTTGGTGGTCTTTCTGTCTTCTACAAGACTCCTCTCCGGCCTTGCCCCCCCCAGCTCTCTCTGTGGTCTTTCCCCCTAATATTCCTGCAGGTCGCACAAGATTTGCCAGCAACCTTCTTTTGGTTAAACTGCCAAAATCTAGGCTCTCTGCTCACCTTCACTCTTTCATTCCCCTTTTCTCCCTCCTCTGGAACAAACTCCCCCACTCCCTTCAATCCCACTCCTCCCTCCAGGTCTTTAAAACAGCTGTTCACCACCATCTCTTATCTTCCCCCATCCAAAACCTTGATCTTTTCTACCCCCGCTAATTCACCCCAGATAGACATTTTTTGAAATTCCAACTTCTTTCCTGGAAGTCCTTGCAGTGTCCATATGTTTTATACCTCTCCGACCTCCCCCCAAGCCCTCCCCCTCCCAAATTTCTCTCGATGTCCCTGCTCTCAAATGTTGTGGTTGTGTCCTTCCCCCTCTCTCCCCATCTTGTCTACCACTCCCCTTATTTTGTGTTTTATGTGTCGGTTCGACTTTTTGTGTGATTATTGTTAGCTCTTTCACGAGCCTCGATCTTGTATACAACAAAAAAAAGAAAAAAAAGAAGATCTTTCAGAGTCTGTGTCCATGGCCATTTGTTAACCGCTGCAACCTTCTCTGGATCTGTTTTGATGCCATCGCTGGAAATGATATGGCCCAAGTAGCAGACCTCCTTCTTAAAGAAATGGCATTTGCTCAATTCCAACTTGAGACCATACTCCTGCAACTTCTGGAATATGATTTCAAGTCTATCCAAATGCTCATCGATCCTTTTGGAGAAACAGACAAGGTCGTCCAGATATACCAATGGTGTCTGGAAGAGTTCTTCGCGGTTTGCTGGTGCATTGCAGAGGCCAAAAGGCATCCGGTTAAATTCATAGAGTCCTCAGGGCGTAGTAAACGCTGTTTTATGTTTATCTTCCTCCTTCACCTCAACCTGATGGTAGGCAGACTGCAAATCCATCGTAGAAAACCAACGAGATCCGATCAGAACATCCATCGACTCCTCGATTCTTGGCAGAGGGTGCGCATCCTTGCGAGTCCGAGAATTTAGCAACCGGTCGTCCACACAAATTCGGAGAGCACCGGATTTCTTTCTAACCAAGACAATTGGACTAGAGTACTCACTTTTGCTTGGCCTGTTGATACCTTTACGCAACATGTTCCTTAGATGGTCCTTCACCTCCTGCAACTGCGTTGGTGGAATGTGTCTGCAAGGCAGTCGGACGGGCTTGTCCTCTGGCAGGTGTATTGAGTGTTTGATTGTTTCTGTCCGACCCAGATCATCTGGGCCGGATGCAAAAACAGACCTGTCACGCTTGAACAAACCCTCAGCTTTCCTTTTCTCCTGTTGATATCCTGGGAAGTCTTCCAGAATAACTCCTGGTGGAAGTGTATCATCGAGACACTCATCTGTTAGAAAAGGTTTGGTCTGCTGCCCCACGGTGACTATCCACCGATACATTGATGAAAACATTACCAGACTCCACCTCCACCGTTTCCAGTCGTCCAATTCGAGTTCGTGGCTGTAGCCAAACATCGCGTTGAGTGGGGTTTAGCACGTGAATGTAAAAACTCCCATAGGTCGAGTCTACCAGGTTCTTAACCACGATCAGGTTTCCAGGCAGTGGTGTTGTTAAAGGCTCTACAACTGCACAAGGCCCGCCTGGGTTGCAGACTACCCGTAATCCCGTGTCACTTTGTGTCTGGACAGGAACTCTTGTTTTGTCGATGCCTGATGTGCGGACAAAACTGACGGTGGACTCCTGTGCCATGTGTGCATGCATTTGATGCCAAACACATCCGCCAAACAAACACATCTGCCAAACAAACACATGCGCCAAACTAACACATCTGCCAAACTAACACATCTGCCAAACAAACACATGCGCCAAACTCACACATCCGCCAAACAAACACATCCGCCAAACAAACACATCCGCCAAACTAACACATCCGCCAAACAAACACATCCGCCAAACAAACACATCCGCCAAACAAACACATCCGCCAAACAAACACATGCGCCAAACTAACACATCCGCCAAACAAACACATCCGCCAAACAAACACATCCGCCAAACAAACACATGCGCCAAACTAACACATCCGCCAAACCAACACATCCGCCAAACAAACACATCCGCCAAACAAACACATGCGCCAAACTAACACATCCGCCAAACAAACACATCCGCCAAACAAACACATCCGCCAAACAAACACATGCGCCAAACTAACACATCCGCCAAACAAACACATCCGCCAAACAAACACATACACCAAACAAACACATCTGCCAAACTAACACATCCGCCAAACAAACACATCCGCCAAACAAACACATGAGCCCAATTAACACATCCACCGAACTAATACATGCGCCAAACTAACACATGCGCCAAACGAACACATGCGCCAAACGAACACATGCGCCAAACTAACACATCCGCCAAACAAACACATGAGCCCAATTAACACATCCACCGAACTAATACATGCGCCAAACTAACACATGCGCCAAACGAACACATGCGCCAAACTAACACATGCGCCAAACTAACACATCCGCCAAACAAACACACGCGCCAAACAAACACACGCGCCAAACAAACACATGCGCCAAACAAACACATGCACCAAACTAACACATCCGCCAAACAAACACATCTGCCAAACTAACACATCCGCCAAACTAACACATGCGCCAAACAAACACATGCGCCAAACAAACACATGCACCAAACAAACACATGCACCAAACTAACACATCCACCAAACTAACACATCCGCCAAACTAACACATCCGCCAAACAAACACATGCGCCAGACTAACACAACCGCCAAACAAACACATCCGCCAAACAAACACATCCGCCAAATAATTAAATGCGCCAAATACACACAACCACCAAACAAACACATCCGCCAAACAATTAAATGCGCCAAATAAACACATCCGCCAAACAAACACATGCGCCAAACTAACACATCAGCCAAACAAACACATGCGCCAAACTAACACAACCGCCAAACAAACACATCCGCCAAACAATTAAATGCGCCAAATAAACACAACCGCCAAACAAACACATCCGCCAAACAATTAAATGCACCAAGTAAACACATCCGCCAAACAAACACATGCGCCAAACTAACATATCTGCCAAACTAACACATCCGCCAAACTAACACATCCGCCAAACTAAAACATCCACCAAACTAAGACATCCACCAAACCAACACATCCGCCAAACTAACACATCCGCCAAACTAACACATGCGCCAAACTAACACATACGTTCAAACCAACACATCCGCCAAACTAACACATCCACCAAACTAACACATCCACCAAACTAACACATCCGCCAAACTAACACATGCGCAAAACTAACACATGCGCCAAACTAACACATCCGCCAAACAAACACACGTGCCAAACAAACACACGCGCCACAACCGTCACAACCGCCACAACACAACCGTCAAACCAACACATCCGCCAAACTAAAACATCCACCAAACTAAGACATCCACCAAACCAACACATCCGCCAAACTAACACATCCGCCAAACTAACACATGCGCCAAACTAACACATACGTTCAAACCAACACATCCGCCAAACTAACACATCCACCAAACTAACACATCCACCAAACTAACACATCCGCCAAACTAACACATGCGCAAAACTAACACATGCGCCAAACTAACACATCCGCCAAACAAACACACGTGCCAAACAAACACACGCGCCAAACAAACACATGCGCCAAACAAACACATGCACCAAACTAACACATCCGCCAAACGAACACATCCGCCAAACGAACACATCCGCCAAACTAACACATGCGCCAAACAAACACATGCGCCAAACAAACACATGCACCAAACTAACACATCCGCCAAACTAACACATCCGCCAAACTAACACAAACACATGCGCCAAACTAACACAACCGCCAAACAAACACATCCGCCAAACAATTAAATGCGCCAAATAAACACAACCGCCAAACAAACACATCCGCCAAACAATTAAATGCGCCAAGTAAACACATCCGCCAAACAAACACATGCGCCAAACTAACATATCTGCCAAACTAACACATCCGCCAAACTAACACATCCGCCAAACTAACACATCCGTCAAACCAACACATCCGCCAAACAAACACGTGCACCAAACTAACACATCCGCCAAACCAACACATCCGCCAAACTAACACATGCGCCAAACTAACACATCCGTCAAACCAACACATCCGCCAAACTAACACATCCACCAAACTAACACATCCACCAAACCAACACATCCGCTAAACTAACACATGCGCCAAACTAACAGATCCGCCAAACAAACACACACGCCAAACAAACACACGCGCCAAACAAACACATGCACCAAACTAACACATCCGCCAAACAAACACATCCGCCAAACTAACACATCCGCCAAACTAACACATGCGCCAAACAAACACATGCGCCAAACAAACACATGCGCCAAACTAACACATGCGCCAAATTAACACATCCGCCAAACTAACACATCCATCAAACTAACACATCCGCCAAACTAACACATCCGCCAAATTAACACATCCGCCAAACAAACACATGCGCCAAACGAACACAACCACCAAACAAACACATCCGCCAAACAATTAAATGCGCCAAATAAACACAACCGCCAAATAAACACAACCGCCAAACAAACACATCCGCCAAACAAACACATTCTGCCGAGTGCAGAATACCCAGGTAAGTACCATAGTATATTCATGCCAATTAGACCTGGCAATCTTCGCTGGCATTGGTTGGTCCGGTTATCTCTTGTGATTAAAATAGCCCTTTTTGGAATCAATACACCATCGACCTCCACGTCAATCTCGATGTACCTGGTGTATGGTATGTAGGTCCCGTTTGCAGCTGTAAGACTTTTGCAAGCCATTCTTTAGGCTCACATAATTGTCCCACATTTTGTTTCAGATGGTTTTCAAAGAAACTCTCTGTCACCATAGAAACCATTGAACCTGTGTCTATTAACGAGTTCACTCTGACTCCCCCAATGGTCACCACTGTGGTTGGACTTTCTCCAACAACAGTCTCCAAAAATCCCTCATCTGAGCAAATTTGTGGCTGCCCCGCAGTTCTGCTCCTGTCTACGGGGCCCTCTAGTTTGACTGGTTGATGGAGCTTGACTGGTTGTTGGCCTCAACTTCCTGGCTCCTCTTATATGATCTACATTCAGCTTTGTGATGGCCAAATTTTCCACAGAAATGACACTTGCCTTTTCCTCGTTGACGCAATTGTTTGTCGAAAAATGATCGTTGATCTTTTATCTGATTCGCCAATGCTGCGTGTTGGAAGAGTATTTCAATCAATTCCTTCTGCTGTATTAACAGGTATTCAAGAGGAGAAGTTCCTTTTTTTTTTTTATCTTGGATGACATTCACCATTGGGCCATCTTCAGGAGCTGATACAGAACAGACGTTCCTTGCAACCTTCTTTGGCTTGCCGAGTTCCGTACATATTTCAGCCAAGTAGTTCATGGCAAATTCACGCATATCCCAGAATGTCGTTGAAGAGTCGGATTTCAACTGTTTCTTCAGCTCCCACCGTAGCCGGACATCAGCAACACTCTCGACAAACTGCTCCCTCAGCATGGTGTTCCTGTCAATGATTCCCTGGGGGGCAATGCGAACGAGGCGATCCAAGATACCTACAAGTGCATGGGAGAAATCAGCCAAAGACTCGCCTTCCTGTTGTTGCCTCTCGTAGAAATTTCTCGATAACTGTGAGGCTGAAAGACGCTCCCTGAACAGACTGCGCAATGCCTCAAAGACATCCCCTTCAGCCATGCAGTCCTGGCCCCTTATTTCAACTTTGGCTGGGCCTTCCAAATAAAATGCTCAATAGTCCACAGCTTCGGCGCCACTAAGGCCTTCTGCTCGAAGCAACCTCTGCGCGTCAAAAATCCAATTATCTACTGAGCCCTGCCCATTATACCGTTGCAACATCTGCTCTCGAACAACAGCAAAAGTCCTGGCTTTTGACTTTTCAGTACTGACGGACTCCCGTAAGGCTCAGAAAGCAGCCCGCTCCTGGTCTCTTTCCAATATAATTTCTGCAAGTTGTCACTCCAGTTCCTGCATCTCCTCCTCATTGCACCTGGCATTCTTCCTTCTACGAGACATAACTTATATACACCTGCTTATGACAATGCCAAAAACGAAAATCAACGGTTGTTATTTTGAATGAACATACACTACTGTACTCTCAATACAATTTCTATAATACTCAATTGTTTAAATGAAAGTCATGAAACATCAGTCACATCCAGATGGAGTCCACCGGGCAGAAACATTGCAATCACGTGAATCTCGTTCAGCAATGGCAATTCCAGAGTTTCTCGGTTGTCCAGCCTTCTACTGAGTTCGCCATCGTTTTCTTCCCTCGTCCTCATGTGCCAATCCCACCCCTGACACCAATGAAGTCTTTCAGGACTCGCATAGACAAGTAGGAACAACATTCATCGGCCAGATGAACGCTTTATTGAGGAGTTCTGCCAATGGCAAGGTAAATCAAACGGGGAAAAACGATGGCTAACCAGCTTACATCAAGGATATATGATGTGGCCACGACCAGCACGTTATTCACACAGGATGGACAGAGAGGGTCAGACTATACTGGATGACCGTAGTATCTCTGTCGTGTGGATATCAACCATGCACAGTTTGGAAAACAACAAATTAATCCCCTTTCTTTGAATCGCCCCACAACGAACCGTCCAACTGCCACCCGGTCAAGCACTTCCTGTCCCCGGAGCGGCACTCTGTCACATCATATCTGGAGAGCTATTTGAAAAAAAAGAAAATAAATATACAACACTAAACTGGCCTGTCTACAATGACTTATCCAATGTTATGGAAAACCTCCCCTTCCTTTTTGCAGAGGCCTCCACATCGTGTCGTGCAGTACCTTATCCCACTGCTCGGCAGACTGCAGCTGCATCACTCTCTGCTAATCTCAAATTGATCAGATGCTGTTCTGCGAAATGAAACATGTCCTTCAATCCTGGAAAATTTCACAGTCTCACCCTGTCACTTCAGAAGGATCTTCAAACTAACTCAGCTATTTATTTCCTTGGTCAGCTACTGAAAGAGCTACAGTCTCTTGAACTTCTAGGTTTCACCATCAGCCATGACCTCTACTGGGCCAACAACATAGCAAAGCAGGCCTCCAAAGTCAGCCACAGATTGGGCATCCTCTGTCGATCCAAGTCTTTCCTTTGGTAAAATCAGAGCTACTCACAGTTCACAAGGCCTTTGTCCAGAGTTAAATAAAGTACTATTCGCCCCTATGGACTGGCGTTGCAACGTCACATCTGTCTCTTCTGGATTATGTGGAATCTAAAGCTCTCAACATTATTGTAACTCCCGTGATGAAGCCAAAGCACAAGGTCTGTTGCCTTCACATCACAGGCAGGTATCTGTTTTTCTGGTTTCTGTTTTTTCTCACCATTTCCCTGTTATTGCTCCCTCTGCTCTTTCAGTCCTCCGAGCCTCCCGAGCATTTTTCCTTCAAGCCTCTTCTGGTTAAGCTTCAAAACTCTAAGCTGACTGCATACCCCAAATCCTTTGTTCCTTGCTTCTACCACCTATATAACAACCTTCCATAGGCCATTCTTTCCCACTTTTTGTCCAAGGCATCAAGCAGGCAGTCAATGCCACCTCATGTCATCCTCCATCCTGACCCATGATCTTTATTACTCCCACTAACCCTTCCTAACCAGGCTTATACTTGGTGATTTGCCATTGCCTTCCCAGTGTTGTTTGGCCATGCTCTATCCTTTTTAAAATTGAGCATCAAGCAAGAAAGCAGCACATACCATTTTTAAAGTCTCTGCTATGACTCAGCCGGAGTTTGAACCACCGACCTCCCAGACCCAGAGCGGACACTCCAACACTGAGTTTGGTGCTACAGCATCAATCTATCCTAAAAGGCAATGTAACAATTTATTGGCAATGTATATATGATTAACTAGCAGGAGTACCCAGGCGGGGAGAGAGAGTGGGGGGTTAGGGGGGGGGGGGGAGGGAGGCAGGAGAGGAAGAGGGTTCATCACCTTCTCCTTGAATATTGTTGCGGATTCGGGGTACGGCACTCCCGTTACCAAGGGGGGGGGGGGTTAGTCCCCTTGTCCTTTAAGCTGGCCGTCTCCGATCCTGGAAACTATGATGTCACTTCCGGTCGGTAGTAGCCAGGGTCATTGGTCAATGAAGTCCTGAATACCTGCTTACTAGGACCGACCGTAAGCGAGGAGATCATTTCCACCCGAGCCGCAGCGTTAATGGATGCACTGAGCGAAGCGAGCTGCGACTCGGGCCATTATCAAAAAGACTAAACCCGATTCTGAGCGGTTTTGATCGTGCCACCGGTACTCAATTGAGGAAATCACGAAAGCGATCGGATGAGAGGAAACCAGAGTAGGAAGAACAAATATGATTTATTAATTACACTAAAAGAGGAAACGAAAGGAAAAGCATGTACAAGTAGAGGAAGTAAAAGGACACAGGGCAAGCTTACACACTCTTAATTAACACGCCTAGGACAATACAAATGGACTTACACGAAAGGGTAGTGGTAGGAATGGTAGGAGGAGAAGGGTCCAGGCAGATGGTAGGCGTCAATGTCCCGCTCCAAGCTTGCGCTCCAGTCCACGCTTTGGGTTCGAAGCGAAACCCGGCAAACAGCTCCGCGTGTCGTTGGACGCGACCCGACAATTATATAGTGGGGGAAAGCTGGTATGCTGCGTACGTAATACAAATCTCTGCCGCTCTGCCGGTCAATCTCTGTGGCTTTCTCTCTGCCACTCGCCTCCGTGGCTCTCTCTGGCTCATCTGCCATGACGTCTCCTTGGCTCTCTCTCTAAGTAGCCCGTGGCGGCGCTTTTATTACATGCCTCGCGTATCAAGCCGCGTCCGCTTCGCTCCGCCTACCGGTGAACACGCCTCGGCCTGGATTGGTCGCGAGGGTTCATCGGTACCTCCCTTCATGACGCGTTGATGGGGCCACACCTGCGTTCCTGGCGCTCCTCCCCCCTTCTTCTCCAACTCGACCGCGTGGTCAATGGCGTCTTGAGACGAGCACTGAGGTGGCTGCGTCTGCCAGAGGCGCGCAATACAATTTAGAGAGGGTAAAGCCGCAAAATGAATGTGATTTGGAAAAGGGGACCTAGGTTATTTAATTAATACAACGCAGAGTCAAACTATTGGAAACAGAGCCTTACCTGAAACACATACTAATGAGATAACTGAAGAGGTTTCTATGGTGTCCTACGTATTGCTTGTGGCCTATCTAGGGTGCGATATTTGACCTTTGGGAGATGGGGATATTTACAGGGAATTATTTACAAGGCTTATTATTTACAAGTGAAGGTTCTAAAAACCGTAACAATATATTGTTACGGATTCGTCACTTCCATTGTTGTGGTTTTCATCCACTGTAAACATTTTTGATTCCATGTACTATTATTGTTTTCAAAAGGTTTATTGTTTATGAACTGTTTTCAAAAGGTGAAAAAGTTAGAGTTAAAAGAAACCGGAAACCGGATCAGGAACCGGACGACGACGACGAGGAAGAAGAGGAGGAAAAGAAGGCAGAGCGAGTGAGTCGGAGAAAAAGCATAGGTTTTGCGGTCTGGAGCGAACATTGGCGAACGACAGTCACGAGTGAACGTTGGGTTTCCCAGGAAAGGGATTCCTGCGACAGAGTTTTATCGCTGTGACAGATCAACCTGCGTGTCAGGTTTTGCGATCGATTCCGAAGAGAATCATCGAAGGGCAGTTACGTCTCGAGAACGGGCCGTCGGCCATTTTGACTCGCGCGCTTTGCGCGTCGAGCAAGGTTTCTTTGCTTTGCTTCAGCCTTTGCGCGTCGCGCAAGGTTTTTCTTTGCTTCGCTTCAGTCGTTCTCACCGCATTCAGACGTTTATCTGGTGTGTGTGTGTGCAACGCGGATTTTGAAGGTAAATCTGAGGTTCGCCGACTGTGAGCCGTGAAACGTCCATACCCGAAGGTGTGATTTCCCAGTCGCCTGGAGGGCTTCTTTGGATTTCCCAGTCGCCTTGAGGGCGACTGTGCAGCTTTGGCCGCGTGACTGTGACTGTCAGCCGAATGGGATTCTGGTCTCGATTGGACATCGTTCTGACGATCGCTGGAGCGGATCGACTTTGGCTTGAAGCCGGGATCGACTTTGACTTGAAACCAGAGTCAACGTAGGTTTGAGGCCGGGAAAGAGACATTGGGAATGTTCTTGTTTCACTCACTTGGAGCACAGTGAGTTATATATTACGAAACTGATGGTACCATCATAGGATGTATTGATTGTACTTTTGAGTGCTATTATTGTTGTACTGTTATTCTTGTGTGATCTTAATACAATATTTGTTTGTAAGTAACAATTGGTGTGGCTTCACCATTGATCTTTGACATACAGAATAACACATTTTTCTGCCGTGACTCCTCTCGGGGCTCGGAGGTACGCCGTGACCGGGGGCTGGGGAGGAGCACGTAACAGAAATTGGGGGGCTCGTCTGAGAAATTGGGGGCTCGTCCAAAATTGGCCCAAATTGAAATTGGGGGCTCGTCCAAATTGGCCCAAATAGAAATTGGGGGCTCGTCTTTGCTAACAGAAATTAACATCCTCGTCCGGGATTAAATTCCCTAACACTTGTCTGGGATAGAATTCCCTAACATTCCCAAAATTCCCAAATTTGGAATTTTTCTAACATTCCCAAATTTTTCAAAAAAAAATTGGAAAATTTTTGTGTGAAGGTTAACAGGTGTTAACTGATAGTCACCATGGTGTTTGACGCAGAGGGTTTGCGGCGTCCCCTAATGAGGCACAGTTCCAAGCGTTAAAAAGATCGGAACTCTTGATATTGGCCAAACATTTTAACTTGGAGGTCCGAGCTCATATGAAGAAAGCAGAGATGCAGATATTGGTGGTAGAATCTCTGGTGGGACAAGGAACATGGAAAGAGGTAGCCTTGGATTGGTTACCCGAGGAAAAAGAAAATGTGGAGCTCCGGAAAATGGAGCTGCAACTGCAGAGCCAGGAAAGGTTAAAAGCAGAGGAAAGGAGAGCTGAAAGGGAACTCGAGGAAAGAAGAGTAGAACAGGAACGAGAACTCGAGGAGAGAAGAGCCGAGGAAAGGAGAGCTGATAGGGAACTCGAGGAGAGAAGAACAGAGGAAAGGAGAGCTGAAGAAGAAAGAAGAGCAAAGGAAAGAGCAGAGGAAAGGAGAGCCGAAAGGGAGTTAAAAGAACGTGACATGGAGTATCAAAAGGAACTTAAACTCAAGGAGCTGGAATTAATGGGAGAATGGAGAGAAGTCGTATCCATGCCGGCTAGTTCGACAACTAGTCAGAACACTTGGGATGTTGGTAGGCATGTGAGGCTGGTTCCACCCTTCAATGAAAAGGATGTAGCCAAGTTTTTTTTACACTTTGAGAAAGTGGCTCAACTGCTAAAATGGCCCGTGGGGTCCTGGACTATGTTAGTGCAAAGTGTTCTGGTGGGTAAAGCTCAAGATATCTATTCGGCTTTACTGATTGATCAATGTGCAGATTATGAGATAGTGAAGAAAACCATTCTCAAAGCCTATGAATTGGTCCCTGAAGCTTACCGGCAAAAATTCAGGAATGCCAGGAAGAGGGAGAGTGAGACCCATGTGGAGTTTGCCAGAATGAAGGAAACCATGTTTGATCGGTGGTGTGATTCGAAGGGGATTGGGAAAGACTTCAAACTGTTGCGACAATTGATCTTGGTGGAAGAAATGGTTCCTGTCTCACCTGTCGTGCCTGTAGTCGGGGTGCAAGAGAATCCAGAGGTTGATGCCGGTGTGAAGTTTGATAACTTTGATGACCAGGCTTGCCCCACATTGACGAACACGGAAGTGTTGAGCAATTTAGATGAGAAATTAGGTCATTGACGAGGAAACAACAAGGACAACTATCCAGCCTAATTTTTGAGTTTGCACATTTGTTCACAGATGTACCTGGTCGTACTGACTTGGTATATCATGATATTCAGGTGGGGGAAGCAACTCCTGTGAAACAACACCCCTACCGGATGAACCCTGTGAAGATGGAGTATCTTCGGAAGGAAGTTCAGTATATTGTTACGGACACGGCTTCAGATGTTGCTTGACCGAGCGGAATGGCCGCCGTGTTCGCACAGTTTACCCGATTACCCCCAACTCACCCGATTCCACCCGACGTTGACCAAATCGCGCTACGCTAAATCAATGATTGGAAAGGACACAACGACTGGGATAGATGAAACGACGCAAGGGGTACAGTTCTCAAGACCTCCGGAGGAGGATATAATTAGTGGTGGAGAAAAGGGGTAGATTACAAGGTAATGAGGTAAAGGACACAGAAGAGATGGGCACTTAGTTACAGTCTTATCTTATCCCCGACAGACCACAGACAAACGGAACAAGACTGACTTACACAGGGATTGATGGCAGGGAAGGACAGGTAGTTCGATAGCACAAGGTGCACCTTGGCTCAGGGACAGGATAAAGCGCGGTCCAGTCCAGAGATGCGGGGAGGTGTCACAGCGCTCGGAGGTGGCGTCCTTCTCTCTCCAAGCTCAGCGCGCATCTGACGTCACCTCCCTCTTCCTGCGCATGCTCAGCGGGGAGTGACACGCCCTCGGCTCGTTGGCTCCGCCCCAGATGGGATCGGTCCGCCGCTTCTATTGGGTGCGGGGGTTACCGGGCTCCGCCCTTGACGAGGAGCTGACAGCGAGCCCCTACTTGGTAACCCCGTCGAGCACATGTTCGATGGCGGCTCGTTGGAAAGGCCTGGCGCCCTCCCAACACCCCCCACCAACCAAGCCGGAGTGAGGACGCGCACTCCCCGCGCCGCCGCCGTTGTTGTTGTTGTTGTTGTTGTTGCTGAACCATGAGGAAGAGCTGCGGGGAGGTATTGGGAGGTCCTAAACTTCCTAACGGTGCCATACAATCACATTCTGGTGCAACGAAGAGTCAGAATTAATGGAAACGAGTCCTTAACTGACATAGACTAAGAATAACTAGCAAGATGTCCTATAGTTGTCTACGTGAGATGCGGTGGACCTGGATGCGACATTTAATGGGGGAAATAGGGGGAGGTCGGGTCTACAGAGTGTTGTTTACAGAAAATGGGACTAGGGAATGGGGGGATTGGGGATAGTTGGGAAGTATTGAGGAAATAGGGGAATATTTACAAGCGGATATGGATGGATCCAAATCCCATATCCGCAACATTGCACCCTTCTCTACCTCGGGGCGGCCCGACCCGATAAATTTTTACCTACGTTAGTGTGGCACTCAGATGTAGTTCCCTCTACTATTAACTCAACCCTGAGTGCGACAGTTTTACAGATGTTCACAAATGAGTAAATATGTCCCCCTGCGACGTTGCACCCTTCTCCTCACAGAAACACACCCACAGGATAACCGAATCGCGGAAAGCATCCTCAAACTAAACATACAGCCGGTAGGGAGCATCATTTACACAAGACTAATATTTACACTACGATCCAGGACCTGTTCTTTGAGGAACACATGCAGATGTTATGCATAGAGAGAGCACGCATGCCAGCATCGATACACCAACCCACGAGTGCCCTGTGGCCCTACGGCCTTTAATAATGTGCAGAGCACCCCGTCCAAGCACCAAAAGCACCACCCCATTATGTACAGTCAGCACCATCCGGTGCACCAATAAAGTGTTCAGTAACAATGCACAATCAAGTGTCCATGGTCACCGGTGGTGTCGCAGCCGGCCGATGTTCTGCCGCTGGTCTTGCCTTCATGGAGTGCACTAGGCCTTCTGGCTTCTTTAGGAATAAAGAAAGGCGCCAACCGCGTCCATTTCTGAATTGTGGCCGTCAGGGGGCCAACTAAAAGTGGTTCACCTGTATGGCATAGGTGCCACGTTGACCCAGAGGTCCATCCACGGGTGGTGCTTGACCGCAAAAGAACTGCGGTCCATTGTGGGTGGCCACAAAAATTGCGGTCCATATGGTGTATCGATCCAGGCAGCAAGCAGCGGAAGTACAGGCCCACAACTGCGGAGCCAGCACCTCTCTCTCCTCTCTCTCTGCCCCAAAGCCAGATCCTCGGAGGTGGGAGACATAAGAAGACAAGTGAGTAAGGTGGTAAGGGCGCAAAAGTGCACGCAATATAAGGAAATGCACACTGGGGGCACATGGGAACCAGGTGAGACAGGTACGTTCCTACCGTACGCCCCCCCCCCCCCCCCACCAGGTAACCTACATTGCCCATCCCTTACCCCTTACTGTCTCCACAAAACACAACACTACCCATAAACATCTACTTTACACATCAACAAACGTCCCTACTGCCTTCCCCGTTCCTCCCATAAACCAAATTCGTCTTCTCTCCCTCCTAACCAATCAAATTTGCCATTTCCAACTCTCATCAAAATTTGCCATCTCCAACTCAACATCAAAATTTGCCATCACCAATTCATCATCAGTCCCTCCTAAGGAGGGAGAGATGGAATCACCCCAATGTCTCATCCACATCGTGATGCGTCTCACAAATCCACACAGCAATTCTCCTTTCCTGCAACACAGAACAAAGGAACACAGGTGTGGAGTCATCATCATCACCTCAGGTAAGTGGCTGCGTATGGTGCGACAGGTTCATCAATCCTAACTATTTCCTAAATGACTTTAACAACTTTACATTACCCGGGGTCTTTCCCTGCCAATCCATTGGCCAACTTACACTATGGGTTCTAAAAACCAATTCCCATTGACCAAACTGTGGTGCTTCTCAATTTGGGGTCTCACTCCCCCGATTCATCTCCCGGTGCCCTCGCACAATTTCTGGGCTGTGACGTGTAGCTCTCTCAGCAGGTCTACCCACCTGCACACCTCCACCACTGTAGTTGCCACCCGAGCTTACCTGCTCCTCACCCTAACCTAACTAACTGGGGAAGGCCCTCTCGCACTCTCACCCCCTCAGTGCCCTCTCTGGCACGGGCTGCCCGATCCATACCCGGGATCCTCAGGCACCCACTGACACTAACGGCTCCCAGAGCCCACCTGCGGCCTCACCTGGCCGACATCCTCACAGTGGTGGAGTGCCCAAACCAACTACACACACTAACAGGCTACACGCCCAGCCATTTCCACAACAATAATGCACCCATCCACAATACCATTCTGCAACCGCACCACAAATGCCAATATCCAACCACAATTTACCTATACCCTCTACCTAACACTTACACTACCCGCCCCGGGTACTCGTGAAAGGGGTCCACTCTTCCCCCATCCACACCTTTGCACCATGCACACCACTCCGTACCACTTACTCAAACTCTCTCCACACCACTCATTCTCTGCTCCATATATTCCACACACCTGTACTTGCACACCTGTGCTCTCATACTTGGTGCCGCCTGCACCCTTCTCTCCCCCAAGCGCATTCGCGCTGATCCATAACAATCACTACTCATACACTGCTCCACACACATGTCCAGTTCTCACACAGCATCATCTCATCTAACTACTCCCCTCTGAAACTTGCGCTTCCCAGTCGTCCCTTTAAACTATTGCGCTCCCTCGTCATTATCATCCACTCTAATCTACCTGCGTCCCCTCTACAGGTATCCTTGTCACTAACTAACCTTAACGTTACCTAATGTCATCTTCGCTAGATCCCTACACACAATATCCTAACCCACCCGGGCTAGTTTCCACTGCCATACACCCCATAATCTATAGCGCATTTGCCCGTGTTTGTGAGGGATGACAGAGTTGCCATCCCACCACATCGGGCATCTCCCACTACCAATTTTGCACATCAAATTTCAACAAATCAAAAATTTGCCAATCACTACCCATCATCTGCCAATCATTTCTGCCAATCCTTTGCCAATCATCAAATTTTGTTTTTCTAATTTCGGGGCCAAAACACTATCCTCGTCATTACAGTCTACTTACTAATGCCTCTCGGTGCGCCAATTTACTTCTAAAGCTCGGCTTCGTACAGCCAAGCCATGAATGCGGGTTGTTTGGTGCCAGCGGCTGGATACGTCCCGCATTCGGTGCAGGGAAGGAGGTTTACCCGGGCCGAGGTCCCACGCACCATCTCGGCACGGAGCCATCCCATGGCCCGATCTCGACCTGCCGGAATGCCTCAACAAAAAGTGGTCGCCATGACGACCCTTCCTATCGGGCTGCCCGCTCCGCCTAGTGGAGCACGGACGCGGCCGTTCAAAGCGAGGCCCAGCGTGGATCGCGTACGGCGGTCCTTTCGAACCCGCCGTGGCTCGGATCCCCGCTGGTTCTCGCGGCACGCGAAGCCCGGCACGCACCGAGGGCCCGATTCGGCTAACAGTCGCTCTGACCGCTAACCCGGTTACCGTCGATGCCTCACCTGCATGCTTACACGCATACGCTACCCCTTTCTTGCTCATACCTCCAGCTGTTTCCATGCTCCTCGTCGTACCTTCTCTTACACACCTCGGTACACTCATTCCACTCACAGCCTTGGTCACACACCTGACCACCGAACACTTTGGCACACATTCGTCGCTCGCACACCTCACCAACACACCTCTTCGCGCCCCCTCCTCGGTCACCTCCTCTGTGACAATCACAGGTGTGCTTTCACTCGCACACCCAACCACGTGCCTCACTACCAATTCCAGCGTGCATTCCCACACACGCTCTACCATTCCAGGTGTGCTTCCTTTCTCACCTGTCACAACCAACTCATGCTCCGTGTCACTCTTACTACTCTCACCTCCACTCTTGACAGCGCACTCACCCTTACTCTCGACAGCGCACTCTTTCCTCATGCACCCGTCCGTTACACCCCTTGCTCGCACACCCTCTCCCGTTACATCCTCTGTAACACTCACCACAGGTGTGCATTCTCCCTTTACACCCTCCGTAACACTCCTCACTACGCGCTTCCATGTGCTCCCTCGCACACGCGCTACGACCGACTCACTCTCGACAGCACCCTCACTCCTTGGCACGCACTTTTTCCTCACACACCCCAGAGTCGGACTTTCTCGCACACCTCCTTTTTCGCACACCAGACCTGTCGCACACTTCACCAACGGCCTCTCACGAACACCCGGGTCCATCTCGACCCCCAAGCTCATTAAATCACCTGGCGCATCATACGCACGACCATATTGGTCACCACTTACACCGGGTCCTCTTTCTCTTCGCTTCTCCTCCATCACCTGCGAATCCCTCATCCGGTTAATGAGCACATCATCACGATCCGAACACAGACTTTGGACGAATTATTTTACTTCCTCCTTTATCTCTTTCTTATCCTCTCTCCGTCGCTTCTTAATTTCGCTTACCCCTTCTTCCACTTCTTCTAATTTCTGCTTCACCTCTTTTATTTCCCGGTGCGTCTCCTCAAGCTCGTCCTCTAAGGCCACCTTGACCGTTTCTATGTGCGTCCTCACCTGCCGGTCCTTCGTCTCCATTACCTCTGTCACCTCGTCCAACCTCGTTGTCAGTCCCTCACGTACCATCTGACATTGCCTCTGTGTCGCTATTGTTACATATTTATGTGAATGTATGTGAATTACCATTCAGGTTGCTTATCCGTGTGTATTATATTAAGGGTTGTTGTGATTGGAGGGTCAGGAGCCCTTCTGAACCAGTGGCCGGAAACGGAAGTGGCCGGAAACGGAAGAAGAAAAGACACGAGGTAAAAGAAGGAGGTTTTCGTCTTCCTCGCCCGCTCCGACGAAAGGTGGGATCGACCTTGCGCTGCGTGAACAAGCGGCGTTCCGAAACCCGTCTGGCGAGAGGAGTTACCTGGACGCGTAACTACCTTTTGACACGGCAAGTCACCGTGAGTGCGTGCACGGAACCAAGCGTCCGGCACAGTTTGCCCCGTCTACAAGGACGCGTACGGGTCGCACGTTGGGGCCTCGCGCGCGTTGCAAACCGCGCTTGGTTTTGCCCCGTCTACAAGGACGCGTACGGGTCGCACTTTGGGGCCTCGCGCGCGTTGGAAGCCGCGCTGGGTTTTGCCCCGTTGCTTGGCAAGGAGGTGTGCGCTGCAGCAGCTGTCCCCGGTACGATACCTGCCCGGTGGAGGAACGTCCACCCGGGGTTCGTTCAACCGCCCGAGTGCGGAGACGCCGACCAGTAGCAGTATCTTGGTCAGGAGGGGCCCAGAGACATTGTGAGGAGCAGAGACCGAAAGGGGGTGTGAGTACTCACCGGGACACACATGTATAAGATGGCCATCTTACTCATAGGGAATTGATTGTGAATTGGGAATTGGTGATGATTATGTATTGTTGATTGCTCGGGGAAAATCTCCGTGGTTGTGTCCTTGAAATATTGTTGATGGTTGTGTCATTGAAATTGTTTGGTATCATTACCATTGAAATATATCCTTGAACGTCAGTCGTCTCTGGGGTGAAATTCATATGGCTTGCGTGGCGAAAGCGCATATATAATACAGCTTTCTGGCGAAGTTCCTCTCACGGTCCGGGGGTCACTGAGACCAGGTATTCACCGAGGGGACCACGTAACAGAATTGGGGGCTCGTCCAAATTACGATTTGCGGTTTCGCAATTGGGTCTACGTCCGGGATTTAAAATTGTATAAAATAATAAAATAATAATTTTTATTAATTAAAATTTATTAATTAATTATTAATTGGTAAATTTTTTTTTTGAGAAATTGGGGTAAAATCTTGGGTGAAGGTTAACAGGTGTTAACGATAGGCACCATGGCGTTTGTGGCACAGAACTTTGGGGTAACACCGAGTGAGGCACAGTTCCGAGCGTTGCTAAAGTCGGACCTCTTGAAATTGGCCAAACATTTTAACTTGGAGGTCCGAACTAATTTGAGGAAGGCAGAGTTGCAGGCCACGGTGATACAATCTATGGTGGGATTAGGAACATGGGACGAGTTAGCCTGGGAGTGGCTACCCGAAGAACCAGAAGACGTTGAGCTCCGGAAACTGGAGTTGCAATTACGGAGCCAGGAACGGATTAAAGAAGAAGAAAGGAAAGCAGAAGAGAGGAGAGAAGAGAAACAAGCAGAGGAAAGGAGAGTGGAACGAGAACTCCAGGAAAGGTTAAAAGAAGAAGAAAGGAAAGCAGAAAAGGAAAGAGCAGAAGAAGAAAGGAAAGCAGAAGCGAGGAGAGAAGAGAAACAAGCAGAGGAAAGGAGAGTGGAACGAGAACTCCAGGAAAGGTTAGAAGGGAGAAAAGCAGAGGAGAGGAGAGCTGCAAGGGACCTCGAAGCAGAGGAGAGAAAAGCGGAAAGGGAATTAAAGGAACGTGACATGGAGCTTCAGCAAGAAATCAAATTCAAGGAGCTGGAGTTAATGAGAGAACGGGGAGAGGCACCACCCTTGCTGACGGGGTCGACACCTAACCAGAAAACCTGGGAGGTGGGCAGACATGTGAGGCTGGTTCCACCGTTCAGTGAAAAAGAAGTCGCGAAATTTTTCCCACACTTTGAGAAAGTGGCTCGACAATTAAACTGGCCGGAGGAGGCCTGGACCATACTCGTGCAAAGTGTGCTGGTGGGGAAAGCTCAGGAAATTTATTCGGCGCTACCGATGGACCAATGTGCAGATTATGAGGTACTGAAGAAGCACATCCTCAAAGCCTATGAGTTGGTTCCGGAAGCTTACAGGCAAAAATTTAGGAATGCCAGGAAGAGGGAGAGTGAGACCCATGTGGAGTTTGCCAGAGTGAAAGAAAACATGTTTGATCGGTGGTGTGAGTCAAAAGGAGTCGGGAAAGACTTCGAAACATTGCGGGACTTGATCCTGGTGGAGGAATTCCAGCAGTGTGTCCACGAGGACATCAAAGTGTACCTGCAGGAAAAGAAAGTACCAAAGTTGTGGGACGCAGCCACCATGGCAGATGATTATGCCTTAACCCACCGAATAGGGGTCCATGAACCTACCTCCTCGCCTAGATCTCCGCAGGGGAGGTGGGGAACAGCAGGTGCGGAGAACGACAATACATGGCGGCGGCCTCGAGAGGATGAGGGGGACAACGCGGATACCCCACCTGTTCGAAGTCAGAGGGCTGTGGGCCCAAGACCAATTTATTTTTCAGGGGGCCCGAGGCAGACCACGAGTTTTTCCTCCGGGCCTACTTGCGCGTTTTGCAAGAAACCTGGACACTTGATGTCCAGTTGTTACCTCATGAAAAGGGACAACCCAGAGCGGAGTCCGACTATTACCACTCCGAATGCGATGGCTAGCGTAAGAAATCGCCACCAAAAGGGTTACCAACCATTTATTTCAGAGGGGTTTGTGTCACGGGATGGAGCCTCGACTAACCGGAAACCGGTTAGGATATTGAGGGACACAGGGGCACATCAATCTTTAATGCTTGAAGGCATTTTGCCATGGTCCGAGGAGACGGCAACGGGGGATAGTGTTCGTTTACAGGGGATTGGGGGCGGTGTTAGTGCTCCCCTTCATGTCGTCCATTTGGAGTCCGATTTGGTGTCAGGACCGGTCACCGTCGGTTTACAAGCCACGCTTCCTGTAGAGGGTGTATCTGTGGTTATCGGGAATGATTTGGCCGGGGGTCAAGTTTATGGTAACCTGAGGGTTGGTCAAGAGCCCAGCAGGGAAAATAACACCACACCAGCTCGGGATGGCGACAAAAGTGCCAAGTTATTTGTAGGGGGACTGAACTTCAAAACAGAGGAAGAAGTTCTGACCTCTGTCTTCAACAGATATGGGCCGCTGGTGGACGTGCGGTTGGTAAGAGACTGGGAAACGCAACAGTCCAGAGGGTTCGGCTTTGTCACGTTTGCCAGCACCAAAGACGCCAGAGAGGCAGAGAAGAATTGGAATGGCAAGGATTTGGAGGGTCGGACCATAACAGTAGGGAAGGCATTTCGTAGGCGTCGAGAGGTCTACAGGAGAGGACAACTGGGCGGTAGTTTTGGTGGTGGCCGCAATCAATATTATTATGGAGGCTCCCTGAGTTACGGCAGCTCCCGAAGGAAGGATTGGCAAAGTAGTGGCCGAGAAGGAGACCGCTATTCGTGGGACTACAGGGACAAGGGGTCCCACCATAATTATTAGGGAAGTTCTGAGAAGTTGAAGCACTGAATGCGGCGGAGCCGCTGAGCCAAGATTCCTACACGGATTAACCGTGAACGCCGTTCCTAAAGGCGTCCATATAGGGAACTTTCATGCACGGACTAACCGTGAACTCCACGTTCCTCAAGGCGCCCATGTAGAGAACTTTCCTGCACGGACTAACCGTGAACTTCACGTTCCTAAAGGCATCCATGTAGTGAATACTCGGCTTGGCCTCCCGGAAAAAGTGCTATCGAGTTGCGTAACTTTGGATCTTTGATCAAACCCTTAACCTTCATTCACAAGAAGCTGACGGTCAAAGTCAGAGGGTCAGGAGAGGGAGTTTGATTTGGCAGGGACAAGGTCGTTGCTGGTGTTTAGTCCAGAGGGAGTAATCTGGGGGTTTTGTGAGAGTTTGTTGCTTTATTTTTGAGTTGGGATAATTGTTGCCCAGGGGAACTGAGGATTTGGGGGTTGAGTTATCTGGTTTATTTATCCAAGTTGGCCGGCAACGAAAGTTTTCGCTGGGGTTCAAACTTTCTTTCTTGAAGGGGGGGAGTGTTACATATTTATGTGAATGTATGTGAATTACCATTCAGGTTGCTTATCCGTGTGTATTATATTAAGGGTTGTTGTGATTGGAGGGTCAGGAGCCCTTCTGAACCAGTGGCCGGAAACGGAAGTGGCCGGAAACGGAAGAAGAAAAGACACGAGGTAAAAGAAGGAGGTTTTCGTCTTCCTCGCCCGCTCCGACGAAAGGTGGGATCGACCTTGCGCTGCGTGAACAAGCGGCGTTCCGAAACCCGTCTGGCGAGAGGAGTTACCTGGACGCGTAACTACCTTTTGACACGGCAAGTCACCGTGAGTGCATGCACGGAACCAAGCGTCCGGCACAGTTTGCCCCGTCTACAAGGACGCGTACGGGTCGCACGTTGGGGCCTCGCGCGCGTTGCAAACCGCGCTTGGTTTTGCCCCGTCTACAAGGACGCGTACGGGTCGCACTTTGGGGCCTCGCGCGCGTTGGAAGCCGCGCTGGGTTTTGCCCCGTTGCTTGGCAAGGAGGTGTGCGCTGCAGCAGCTGTCCCCGGTACGATACCTGCCCGGTGGAGGAACGTCCACCCGGGGTTCGTTCAACCGCCCGAGTGCGGAGACGCCGACCAGTAGCAGTATCTTGGTCAGGAGGGGCCCAGAGACATTGTGAGGAGCAGAGACCGAAAGGGGGTGTGAGTACTCACCGGGACACACATGTATAAGATGGCCATCTTACTCATAGGGAATTGATTGTGAATTGGGAATTGGTGATGATTATGTATTGTTGATTGCTCGGGGAAAATCTCCGTGGTTGTGTCCTTGAAATATTGTTGATGGTTGTGTCATTGAAATTGTTTGGTATCATTACCATTGAAATATATCCTTGAACGTCAGTTGTCTCTGGGGTGAAATTCATATGGCTTGCGTGGCGAAAGCGCATATATAATACAGCTTTCTGGCGAAGTTCCTCTCACGGTCCGGGGGTCACTGAGACCAGGTATTCACCGAGGGGACCACGTAACACTATCAAGTCATTTTTTATGTCGTTTTGTGTCGCTCTTAACCCTCCTAGTACCGCAGTGTTCCTTTGAACCTGCTCCGTTAGTTCTTTTTGTCCCTCCGTCAGCTGTTCCACTTCCAGCGTCAACTCCTCTATACCACCTTGCAATTTTACAGTCCCCTTTCTCACCTCCTTCTCCATGCGCTCCTCACAGTGCCTCACCTCCTCGCGCACTCCTCCGACCTCCTCACTCACACCTCTTCTGATCTCCTCTCCCATCACTTGCATCTCCTGCCCAGATGCCACCCTCATCTGCTCCATTTCCTCCCTGTGAGCATCCAATTTAGTTTCTACCCCCATTCTGACCCCCTCTATCTGCTGCCCCATTTTTTTAACTTCCCTTTCCGCTTGGTCCCTCATGTCCCTCAATTTGCCTTCCATACTGTTTTCTAACCCCTCTAACCCCTTTTGCATCCCTTCCATTTGATTCTCTTGAGCGGCCATTCTGTTTTCTACCCCCGTTAACCCATGTTTCACCCCTTCTATTTGATTCTCTTGAGCGGCCATTCTGTTTTCTACCCCCATTAACCCATTCTTTACCTCTTTTATCCCATTGTCTAACGCCTCACCGGTACCCCTCTCTTCGTCCCTCATTACCCCCAATTGCTCACTCTGAGCATCCATCCGGTTCCCCATTCCTAAAATTTGGTTTCTCATCCCCCTGTTCTCTTCCCTCTCCTCATCCGCCTTGACCATGAAGGCCTGCATCTGCTGCATGAATAGGCCCCAGTTCATTGGTGCTGCGGCCGCTGCTACGGTCACGGGCGCGGCAAAATTTGGTGCCGCTACACCCACGTGCGCGAGGACGCCACTTTGCGCGCCTGAAGCCTCGTGCGCGAGGACGCCATTTTGCGAACCTGCCGCCCTCACTGCTTCGCTCTCCTCTTGTCCCTCAATTTGGTCCTGGATCGACCCTGCCTCACTCTCCTCTACCGGAACCCAGCCGTCTTGATCTGCCATAGCGCGACTTTCAAAATTCGGGTTTTTATTTTAAAACAAAACAAATTTCACACTGCTTGTAATTTTGAGCGCGTTAATCGCGCTTCGGGTCCAATCTCACTCCTCGACACCAATTGTTACGGACACGGCTTCAGATGTTGCTTGACCGAGCGGAATGGCCGCCGTGTTCGCACAGTTTACCCGATTACCCCCAACTCACCCGATTCCACCCGACGTTGACCAAATCGCGCTACGCTAAATCAATGATTGGAAAGGACACAACGACTGGGATAGATGAAACGACGCAAGGGGTACAGTTCTCAAGACCTCCGGAGGAGGATATAATTAGTGGTGGAGAAAAGGGGTTGATTACAAGGTAATGAGGTAAAGGACACAGAAGAGATGGGCACTTAGTTACAGTCTTATCTTATCCCCGACAGACCACAGACAAACGGAACAAGACTGACTTACACAGGGATTGATGGCAGGGAAGGACAGGTAGTTCGATAGCACAAGGTGCACCTTGGCTCAGGGACAGGATAAAGCGCGGTCCAGTCCAGAGATGCGGGGAGGTGTCACAGCGCTCGGAGGTGGCGTCCTTCTCTCTCCAAGCTCAGCGCGCATCTGACGTCACCTCCCTCTTCCTGCGCATGCTCAGCGGGGAGTGACACGCCCTCGGCTCGTTGGCTCCGCCCCAGATGGGATCGGTCCGCCGCTTCTATTGGGTGCGGGGGTTACCGGGCTCCGCCCTTGACGAGGAGCTGACAGCGAGCCCCTACTTGGTAACCCCGTCGAGCACATGTTCGATGGCGGCTCGTTGGAAAGGCCTGGCGCCCTCCCAACACCCCCCACCAACCAAGCCGGAGTGAGGACGCGCACTCCCCGCGCCGCCGCCGTTGTTGTTGTTGTTGTTGTTGCTGAACCGTGAGGAAGAGCTGCGGGGAGGTATTGGGAGGTCCTAAACTTCCTAACGGTGCCATACAATCACATTCTGGTGCAACGAAGAGTCAGAATTAATGGAAACGAGTCCTTAACTGACATAGACTAAGAATAACTAGCAAGATGTCCTATAGTTGTCTACGTGAGATGCGGTGGACCTGGATGCGACATTTAATGGGGGAAATAGGGGGAGGTCGGGTCTACAGAGTGTTGTTTACAGAAAATGGGACTAGGGAATGGGGGGATTGGGGATAGTTGGGAAGTATTGAGGAAATAGGGGAATATTTACAAGCGGATATGGATGGATCCAAATCCCATATCCGCAACAATATGTTGGAGAATGACATCATCGAACCAAGCAGCAGTGAATGGAGCTCACACTGTGTGTTGGTTCCAAAACCCGATGGCAGTTTTCACTGTTGTACGGATTTGAAACGGGTTAATGCAGTGACCAAGACCGACTCATATCCCATCCCGAGGATTGATGACTGTATTGATAGAATAGGCCCAGCCAAATTTGTAACTAAATTTGACTTGCTGAAAGGGTATTGGCAGATTCCTCTTACGGATAGAGCCAAGGAAATCTCGGCTTTAGTCACACCAAATGGGTTGTATCAGTACAAGGTTCTTCCCTTTGGATTGAAAAACGGGCCTGCTCCATTTCAACGGCTGATTAATAAGCTTATTGCAGACCTTGAGGGGGTGGAGGCTTATCTGGATGATGTCATCATCCACACCATGACCATGGAAGATCATATGAAACAAATCCATGCCTTTTTCAAGAAACTGACCGAGGCAGGGTTGACCATCATCTTATCTAAGAGTGAGTTTGTAAAGGCACAGGTGGTGTTCCTAGGCCATGTAGTAGGTCAGGGTCAGGTGCAACCGGTGACAGCCAAGATAGAAGCCATTGATCGCTTCCAAGTTCCAAAAGGGAAGAAGGAGCTCATGAAATTCTTGGGTATGGCTGGTTGGTACCGGTGGTTCTGCAGGAATTTTTCTGATGTGGTAGCCCCTTTAACGAATTTGCTGAGGAAAGAGACCAAGTTTGTTTGGGATGACAAATGTCAGGCTGCCTTTGCCCATGTCAAAGCAATATTAATGAGCTCTCCTGTCCTAGCAGCCCCGGATTTTCAAGCACCTTTCAAGTTGGCCATTGATGCATGTGATGTGGGGGCTGGGGCAGTTCTATTACAGGAAGATGAGGATGGAGTGGATCACCCGGTGTGCTACTACTCCAGAAAGTTTAACAAACATCAGGCAAATTATGCCACTGTGGAAAAAGAGACCCTTGCTCTCCTGCTAGCGCTTCAGCATTATGAGGTGTTTCTGGGAACTACTACCTTTCCTATAAAAGTCTTCACTGATCACAACCCCTTAACCTTCATTCAAAAAATAAAAAATAAAAACCAGAGGTTGATGAGATGGAGTTTGGCTTTGCAGGAGTTCAACTAGGAAATTGAGCATGTAAAGGGCAGGGACAATGTCGTTGCTGATGCTTTGTCCAGAGTGAACTAACTTTGGAAATCTCTGTAGGTTGTTTGGAAGTTTGTTGCTTTATTTTTGGGAAATATTAATTATTGTTGCTCACGTGAATTGCTGATTTGGGTGTGAGTTTTACTTTTGTTTGTTAAAAGAGTTTTTGCCTGCAAAGAAAGTTTTCACGATGTTCAAACTTTCTTTCTTGAGGGGGGGAAGTGTTACGGATTCGTCACTTCCGTTGTTGTGGTTTTCATCCACTGTAAACATTTTTGATTCCATGTACTATTATTGTTTTCAAAAGGTTTATTGTTTATGAACTGTTTTCAAAAGGTGAAAAAGTTAGAGTTAAAAGAAACCGGAAACAGGATCGGGAACCAGACGATGACGACGACGAGGAAGAAGAGGAGGAAAAGAAGGCGGAGCGAGTGAGTCGGAGAAGAAGCATAGGTTTTGCGGTCTGGAGCGAATATTGGCGAACGGCAGTCACGAGTGAACGTTGGGTTTCCCAGGAAAGGGATTCCTGTGACAGAGTTGTTATCGCTGTGACAGATCAACCTGCGTGTCAGGTTTTGCGATTGATTCCGAAGAGAATCATCGAAGGGCCGTTACGTCTCGAGAACGGACCGTCGTCCATTTTGACTCGCGCGCTTTGCGCGTCGAGCAAGGTTTCTTTGCTGCGCTTCAGTCGTTCTCACCACATTCAGACGTTTATCTGGTGTGTGTGTGTGCAACGCGGATTTTGAAGGTAAATCTGAGGTTCGCTGACTGTGAGCCGTGAAACGTCCATACCCGAGGGTGTGATTTCCCAGTCGCCTGGAGGGCGCCTTTGGATTTCCCAGTCACCTTGAGGACGCCTTTGTGCAGCTTTGGCCGCGTGACTGTGACTGTCAGCCGAATGGGATTCTGGTCTCAATTGAACATCGTTCTGACAATCGCTGGAGCGGATCGACTTTGGCTTGAAGCCGCGATCGACTTTGGCTTGAAACCGGAATCAACGTGGGTTTGAAGCCGGGAAAGAGACATTGGGAATGTTCTTGTTTCACTCACTTGGAGCACAGTGAGTTATATATTACGAAACTGATGGTACCATCATAGGATGTATTGATTGTACTTTTGAGTACTATTATTGTTGTACTGTTATTCTTGTGTGATCTTAATACAATATTTATTTGTAAGTAACAATTGGTGTGGCATCACCATTGATCTTTGACATACAGAATAACACATTTTTCTGCCGTGACTCCTCTCGGGGCTCGGAGGTACGCCATGACCGGGGGCTGGGGAGGAGCACGTAACAATATGCTGGTGAATGTGGCGTTCATCACGTTTCAGAGTTAAGTGTGATGAGGATGAGGAGGAAGAAGAAGCCGGACTACTAACTTCGTACACTTCCAGAATTGATTTATTCGTATTCAAATGTCTCGTGATTGTTTGGCATTTATTTATGCGAATGTGTACTTGTATATAACTGTCATTAATTTAAAAGGGCGTAGGCACTATCGAGCGATTATTATTATTATTATTTTTTAATCCAAAAAAAACGAACTTTTTCAAAGATTTGTTGTTGTTTTCTTGGCACTCAATGATGAACCTCTGAAAGTTTTGACGAATATCCGTTCAGCCAACTCTGAGAAAAATGGCGACAAACACACACACACACACACACACACACACACACACACACACACACACACACACACACACACACACACACACACACACACACACACACACACACACACACCAACATCTCTCTTATATAGTAGACTAGCTGAATGCAACTATCGTTGCCCGGGTTCTCTTTGAATGAATTTAATCTTCTGTACATAGGTCTTACTACTATAATTCAGCTCAGCTTTTAATTGCGAAATGGGCCCAGCTCGGCCGATGCGGCCTCGACCGGCCTCGCCACCTAGCATATACCCTTCCCGGGACCCGTCCCGACATTTTTTGTTTCAGAGGTTACCTCCTATCTTTCACCGTTCAGGAGATTAGCGCGTGCAGACAAACAAACAAACAAACAAAAAAAAACTTTCTTTTATATATATAGAAGACTAGCCCAAAGCACCCGGCGTTGCTCGGGTTCTTTTTGAATGAATTTACTACTATAATTCAGCTTTTACTCGCGGCCGTAGAAGATTGACTACTATAATTCAGCTCAGCTTTTTATTGTGAAATGGGTCCAGCTCGGCTGAGGTGGGCCTCGACCGGCCTTGCCACCTAGCCTATAACCTTCCCGGGACCCGTCCCGACATTTTTGGTTCTTTTTGAATGAATTTACTACCATAATTCAGCTTTTACTCGAGGCCGTAGAAGATTGACTACTATAATTCAGCTCAGCTTTTTATTGTGAAATGGGTCCAGCTCGGCTGAGGTGGGCCTCCACCGGCCTTGCCACCTAGCCTATAACCTTCCCGGGACCCGTCCCGACATTTTTTGTATTAGAGGTTACCTCCTATCTTTCACCGTTCAGGAGATTAGCTTTTTTTTTTTTTTTTTTTTTTTTTTTCTTGGATACCTAATCGAGGCTCGTGAAAGAGCTAACATTTATCACATAAACAAATCAAACAGACAAACAAACAAAGTATATAAAAAGGGGAGCGGTAGACAAGATGGGGAGAGAAGGGGAAGCACATAAACACAACATTTGTGAGGGACATCGGGAATGTGTGGGAGGGAGAGGGCTTTGGGGGAGGTGGCGTGGAAAGGGGGGGGGGGGGGTGGGTGGGAGAAGTATAAACACAAGGACACCAAGGACTTCCAGGAAAGAAGTTGGTATTTCAAAAAAGAGGATTTGGGGTGAAATTAGTGGGGGTAGAACAGATCAAGGTTTTGGATGGGGGAAGATAAGAGATGGTGGTGAACAGCTGTTTTAAAGACCTGGATGGAGGAGTGGGATTGAAGGGAGGGGGGAGTTTGTTCCAGAGGTGGGAGAAAAGAGGAATGAAAGAGTGAAGGTGAGCAGAGAGTCTTGATTTTGGCAGTTTAACCACAAGAGGGTTGCAGGCAGATCTTGTGCGACCTTTAGGAATATTGGGGGGACAGAGCCCAGAGAGAGCTGGAGGAGCAAGGCCGGAGAGGAGTTGGTAGAAGACAGAAAGACCACCAACCTGCCTGCTGTGAGTAAGTGAAAGGCCCTCGGAGGTAGCTTCATCACGGGAGATTCCAATGATTCTGAACGCTTTGGTTGCAACAGCATGAAGACGAGCTAGGTGTGAGGCAGGAGCACCAGCCCAGAGGGGAGAGCAGTATTCCATTGAGCTGCGGATGAAAGCCTTGTATGTGGTGAGGAGCTCAGGTGTGCCAAGGAAGGACTTCGCACGACGGAGGATGCCCAGTCGGCCACTGGCTTTGGAGGCCAGATTTGAAATGTGGTTTTCCCAGGAAAGATCATGGCAGATAGTGAGACCCAAAAGCTTGAGTGACAGAACTTCTTGGAGAGGATTATTCAGAAAGTGGATGGGAGGGTTGTCCAGTCGGTCTTTTCGGAGAGACATCGTAAGAGAGTGAGATTTGTCAGGATTGAAAGACATGTTCCACTTGTTTGCCCAGTCAGTGATTTTGTCCAGGTCTGCAGAGAGTGAGGAGGGGAGCGGTAGACAGAGAGTGAGGAGGGGAGTGGTAGCCGATCTGAGGGATGAGGATTGGAGCGGCAGAGAGTGGAGTCATCGGCAAAGAGATAGAGAGGATTTTCAAGAGAGTCGGAGAGATCATTGATGAAGACCAGAAAAAGCACAGGGCCCAGAACACTGCCTTGGGGAACTCCAGCCTGAACAGGAAGAGGAGATGAGAGAAACCCATTCAAGGCCACACGTTGACCGACTCGAGAGGAAGTCCGCCAGCCATGCGTGGAGATTTCCATGGATACCAAAGGAGGAGAGTTTGGTGAGCAGAGCGGAGTGCCAGACTGTATCGAAGGCACGTGATATATCGAGGGATACAGCTCTAATTTCCTGTTTGGCATTGAGGACCTCCATCCCTTGTTGAGACAGCAGAAGCAGCATGTCCAGAGTAGAGTGACCTTGTCTGAAACCAAATTGATGATCAGAGATCAAGCCATTGGAGAAGAGAAAAGATTTCATATCCGAAGCAATGATGGATTCCATGACTTTGCTGATAATTGGGAGAAGGCTGATTGATCTGTAATTACTAGGATCTGTTTTTGCAACTTTTTTGTGTAAAGCGGTGATGTTTGCTGATTTCCAAGCAGATGGCAGTTGACCTTGAGCAAAAGAGAGGGTGAAGAGAACAGAGAGAGGGAGTGAAAGAGAGGGAGAACAGGATTTTCAGACCCGTGGGCTGATGCCGTCAGGTCCAGTTGCAGAATCAGAGTCGATGGTTGACAGAAACTTTCCCACCTTGTCAGGAGGAAAGGACACAGAGTCCAGGAGCAGCTGGGTACGACTGTGTATGGTGGGTACAGAGAGGGATGGGTTTGGGACACAAGATTTAGAGGCAAACACAGAGTTGAGGCATTCAGCTTTTTCACGTGCGGAGTCAGCTGTGTAGCCGTTTGAGGTAAGGGAGGGGGTGGAGGGGAAACAAACACCAGAAACAGATTTGACCAGACGCCACCAGGATTTGGAAGAGGGAGACAGATAAGAGAGTTCGGTCTTGAGAATGGAGAGATATTGTTCCTGGCTCTCCTGAGGGTGGACACACACTTGTTTCGGGCTTTGTGAAAGGAAATGAGATTTCCTTCCGTTAGATTTGCTTTCCAGGAGACGAAGGCAAGTTGTTTCTGGGCAACAGCCTCACCACAAGATTCCTTGTACCATGGACGGGAGGAGGGGTATGACGAAGCTTGCGCAGACAAACAAACAAACAAAAACTTTCTTTTATATTATAGAGAAGATAATCTCACCAGAAGCAAATAAGTCTAAATATACACACACCATACTTGGCAAAAACACTGATTTCTTTTATATCGGCTTAACATGGACTAATTTATACACCTTTACAGCAATCAATTGGCTGCATCTTACTATAATTCACCAAATGTCCGTCTGTCTGTTCGAAAGTACCATAAAAACTGCTGAACCGATCGCAAAGATATTTTGGGTGGGTAATCCTGGGACCCCTGGGAGTAAAATAGGCTATTTAGTTTTCCCAATTTCAGCTTTGGTCTCCAGCATTCTCAGGTTTGGACTCCCGCATAACATTCGCGTTTGCATAACGTTAATTGTGACGATGTTCTCATTGTGACGATGTTGTGACGATGTATGTGTTCACGGTAGTGTTTGACGTGACGGTGTGAACGTAATTTCGTAATGTTTTTGTTTCGTAATCCTTTAATGAACGTTTAATGAACGTTTAATGCCCTTCGATGTCAGGGCCGCACGCGCGCTACACTGGACGGGCCAGCGGGCTCGGGTAAACCGCTGAGCCCCATCCGTGATGGGGACTGGGGCTTGAGACAGTGTCCCACGAACGAGGAATCCCAGTAAGCGCGAGTCATCAGCTCGCGTCGATTAAGTCCCTGACCTTTGTACACACCACACACCGCCCGTCGCTACTACCGATCGGACGGTTTGATGAGATCCTCGGATCAGCCCCTGCACGGGCCGTTCTCGGCTCGTGCCGGTGCACCGAAAAGATGAGCGAACTTGACTGTCTAGAAGAAGTAAAAGTCGTAACAAGGTTTCCGTCGGTGAACCTGTGGAAGGATCATTATCGGGACAACATGAGAGCGAGCGAGACGCGAGATGTACGTGGTACGTGATCGTCCATGTACTGTTTAGCCATGTACTGTTTAGATTTTGATGATTTGCGTGTGATATGATTCAACGGATGTTTATATGAATCGTTTAAAATAAAAAAGCCTTTAATTTCTGATATTTTACCTTTTCATTTGGGCTTCCCAATTGAAGCCCCGCCCGTAGGGCGGATACTGTTGCCAGTTATTTTAATGGATTTTTAAATAAGAATTGAAAAACAGAAATAAGAGTTGAAAGTCATGAGATATAATTGTGAGCAACAAAAATAAAAAAACAAGACGTGTGTGTGTGTGTGTGTGTGTGTGTTTATGTGTGTTTGTGTGTGTGTGTGTGTGTGTGTGTGTGTGTGTGTGTGTGTGTGTGTGTGTGTGCATGTACATGTGTGTGGATGTATATATGTACATGTGTGTGGATGTATATATGTGCATATGTGTGGATGCGGATGTGTGTGTATGTGTGTGTATATATGTGAGTGTGTGTTTGTGTGTATATGTGTGTGTGTGTATATATATGTATGAATACATGTGTGTATATGTGTGTGTCTATATGTGTATGTATATATGTGTATGTGTGTGTATATATATATATGTGTGTGTGTGTGTGTGTGTGTGTGTGTGTGTGTGTGTGTGTGTGTGTGTGTGTGTGTGTGTGTGTGTGTGTGTGTGTGTGTGTGAGAGAGTGAGAGTGAGAGTGAGAGTGAGAGTGAGAGTGAGAGTGAGAGTGAGAGTGAGAGAGAGAGAGAAAGAGAAAGAAAGAAAGAAAAAAAAAACCCCACTCTCCCCCGTGTGTGTGATGTGGGAGGTAGAGGATTTGAGCTCTTCAAGTCACATTTTACATGAGATGTAATAACACATTTCAAACTGTATTTCCTATGTGCATGCACATGCATTCACATGTTATCAGAAGTAAACACATTGTGTCGATGACATTATTTGTGCATCTGATAAATTGGCAGTAACCATTTTGTGAAACTGAATGTGCAGGTGCAGCATCTAACTCAATATGTCGAAGTGTGTGTGTGGGATTCCCACGGGTGACCCCACTAGTAACTAGAATAGGAAAAGTAAGGCCTCTGCCCTGAGGACAGATATACGCTCGAAAATAATTTATTGTTGAAGGATGTCTTGCATCAAGGCTCAAAAATGTGTAGGCCATTGTGACTTTTCAATGCCGTCATAGGATGAGTCTAGTAATAAATCTGGCATTTCCGTAACACAACACCCATTGTGATGCAGACCAAATTTGGCCTTCACATGAGTTGCAGGTCACTGGATTAACATGACGTCATGCCCCTTCCTCCTACCTGCACTTTCTTCTACCCCTTTTAGCCCTATTCAACCCTTTCGCTTGCATGTTACGGTTTCTTCCCCTCTTCTCTATCTTTCTCCTCTTTTTCATGGTCGTTCACCACCTTTCTGGTTTTCTCCAACTGTAACCCCACTGCCCCATTACCAGTAGGTTACCTTTTCCCGCTATCACCTTGCTCTTCCATGAGCCTCGCTCTTGGAGAAAAGGACACGTGTAATATGCAATCGACATGTAATTCAAGGCACACTTGTCATCTGATGTCTTTATCCCAAAGACATGGACATTTTGGGCATTTGCTGGCTCTGAAACTGATAGTGAATCTGTGATTACATTAAAGAGAATTATATGAAGCCTTGCAGGAAGTGTAACAAGCCTTGCAAGAAGTGTAACAAGCCTTGCACCAAGTGTAACAAGCCTTGCAAGAAGTGTAACAAGCCTTGCAAGAAGTGTAACAAGCCTTGCAAGAAGTGTAACAAGCCTTGCAAGAAGTGTAACAAGCCTTGCAAGAAGTGTAACAAGCCTTGCAGGAAGTGTAACAAGCCTTGCAAGAAGTGTAACAAGCCTTGCAAGAAGTGTAACAAGCCTTGCAAGAAGTGTAACAAGCCTTGCAAGAAGTGTAACAAGCCTTGCAAGAAGTGTAACAAGCCTTGCAGGAAGTTCAACAAGCCTTGCCAGAAGTGTAACAAGCCTTGCAAGAAGTGTAACAAGCCTTGCAAGAAGTATAACAAGCCTTGCAAGAAGTGTAACAAGCCTTGCAAGAAGTGTAACAAGCCTTGCAGGAAGTGCAACAAGCCTTGCCAGAAGTGTAACAAGCCTTGCAAGAAGTGTAACAAGCCTTGCAAGAAGTATAACAAGCCTTGCAAGAAGTGTAACAAGCCTTGCAGGAAGTGTAACAAGCCTTGCAAGAAGTGTAACAAGCCTTGCAAGAAGTGTAACAAGCCTTGCAAGAAGTGTAACAAGCCTTGCACCAAGTGTAACAAGCCTTGCGAGAAGTGTAACAAGCCTTGCAAGAAGTGTAACAAGCCTTGCACGTAGTGTAACACGCCTTGCACCAAGTGTAACAAGCCTTGCACCAAGTGTAACAAGCCTTGCAAGAAGTGTAACAAGCCTTACAAGAAGTGTAACAAGCCTTACAAGAAGTGTAACAAGCCTTGCACCAAGTGTAACAAGCCTTGCACCAAGTGTAACAAGCCTTGCACCAAGTGTAACAAACCTTGCACCAAGTGTAACAAGCCTTGCACTTCGTGTAACAAGCCTTGCACCAAGTGTGACAAGCCTTGCACCAAGTGTAACAAGCCTTGCACCAAGTGTAACAAGCCTTGCACCAAGTGTAACAAGCCTTGCACCAAGTGTAACAAGCCTTGCACTAAGTGTAACAAGCCTTGCAAGAAGTGTAACAAGCCTTGCACCAAGTGTAACAAACCTTGCACAAAGTGTAACAAACCTTGCACGTAGTTTAACAAGCCTTGCACGTAGTGTAACAAGCCTTGCACCATGTGTAACAAGCCTTGCAAGAAGTGTAACAAGCCTTGCACCAAGTGTAACAAGCCTTGGACCCAAGTGTAACAAGCCTTGCACCAAGTGCAATAAGCCTTGCAGGAAGTGTAACAAGCCTTGCAAGAAGTGTAACAAGCTTTGCAAGAAGTGTAACAAGCCATGCACCAAGTGTAAGAAGCCTTGCAAGAAGTGTAACAAGCCTTATAAGAAGTGTAACAAGCCTTGCACCAAGTGTAACAAACCTTGCACCAAGTGTAACAAACCTTGCACCAAGTGTAACAAACCTTGCACCAAGTGTAACAAGCCTTGCACGTAGTGTAACACGCCTTGCACCAAGTGTAACAAGCCTTGCACCAAGTGTAACAAACCTTGCACCAAGTGTAAGAAGCCTTGCACCAAGTGTAACAAGCCTTGCACTTCGTGTAACAAGCCTTGCACCAAGTGTAACAAGCCTTGCACCAAGTGTAACATGCCTTGCATGGACATTGTTTTGAAGCCACAATACAAAAGAGTTTTACCACAGGTGGCTTACACCAGCACTATTTTCTTATACGTAATAATGTTGTGTAAAATGTGTTGCTTTGTTGAACATTGAATGCAATAAACTTTTGGTTTCATGTGACTTTCATTTCCACAATTTATGTCATCGATACAACTTGTTTCATCGTGATGGTATCTTGTTTTCTTTAATTGCATCAGCTTAGGCAGATGGACTGCCCGAGCTGCCAAGGCCTTTGTGGGAGATTGGGTTGAAGGAATGAAAATCCAGTAACCTGTTGGTGTGGGTTGGTTTCCTTGAGACCGACGTCTTTAGGTAGGCCTTAGGCTTCTGGTAGGCCTTCACATCCAAAAAGTGCAATTTGCTTTCTTTTTCCATTTCAATTGTAAAGCTAATTCATGAGACTGGGTCCGCTCTTGCTTATTTGCTCAAATTAGTGAAGTAAATGTAGTTTTACCTTCGAGTTGGAAGCGCCTTTCTTTCTTTAAAAATTGTATAATCACAACTGCCCCAATCTTATACCAAATAACTAGCAGAGTACCCGCCATAACTAGCAGAGGGGTGGGGGGGTGAAGGGAAGGAGGACAAACTTACCCGTGCAAAGCGTGCTTTAACCTCAGCTTTGCCCAGGTAAAAAAGGAAATTGTAATTCCCTCTGCCATCACCACTAGGGGGCGGCACACGGTACACATTTACATAGAGAATTAATGCCCCCATTCCCCACACGAGGCCGTCGCCATATAGCTGATGTTACCCCCAAAACAAAGTTATATTTGTATCCCGAGTTTGGAGTTTACGACTTAAAAGATGGGAGAGAGAGAGAGAGAGAGAGAGAGACTTGACTTTTGTGTCCTTTTATTATAAACAATGTAAAGCCATTTCACAAGCAGTTGTAAAAAAACACATTTCACAAAGCAGTTGTAAAAAAAAAAACACAGCAACCAGTTTAAAGAAATTGCATAAGGATCATGAAGACACCACAAAAAGAGCAAAGGGGTATTTAAAAGAAAACCAGCAAATATACAAAAATATATATTTTACAAACCAAAGGGGAAGACACAAACAAAACCACAACCAATTTTAAAGGAAACGCTCACACAAGAGCTATAAATACATCAAGAGCAAATTAAGCGAAAACCTAAGAGAGAGAGAGAGAAATGTATTCAAGGACACAGGAAGAAACATATATGCAAGCAATCAGTTCCAAAGAAAAAAAGTCAAAACAATCAGGAATTATAAAGTAATTACCACTTTTGAATCATCGACTGAGCACAGAACATTGCCAATACACCACTTTCTCTCAAAAAGTTGGACGTTTCCATTACTGACAAAGAAATCAAATTCTAGCTTGAGTCGTGTTGAGACAAACCCTTTAAAAATAGAAATAGCATCAGAGCCATAGCCGTTATCTATTTTAATTTTCCGAGATTTATATATCGCATATTTTGCAACAGCAACCAAAAAATTGAGAAGAACACCCACATCTCTACATGTGGGCCTGAAAGACACACCAAATATAAACATATGCATATTGAAAGGGTAGGACAGTTGGTGAAAAAGATATTCAAGGAACAAGAAAAGCGATGTCAGTCTACGACACTGTACGTAAGCATGAAACAAATCCTCCTTCTGATCACAGAAAGGACAAGTTTCCGGCAGTGAGCTGTTAATACGGTGGACAAAAATATTGGAGGGAAGCGCCCAGTGTGCTAACCTCCATTGTATGTCCGCTAACACACCATGTATTGGTAAGGTGTACATGTGAGGCCAAAGGGGGGTAGACGGAGACCCCGACCCTAACCACTCTGACCACAAAGCTACTCGTGTTCTCCCAGAGAGGGGTACATTCTTATTTTGTCGAGAGAGATCACGGATTCCAATCTTAGTTACAAGATGAAAAGGGGGGGTATGTTCAATCTCCGGCTGAAGAGAAGACGAAAGGAGCACTTTGATTTCAGGGAAACCTAACCGAAAGTCTTCAATGTTACCAACACCTTCCCAGCCGATGTTTAGCTGTCTAAATTTTCTAATGACTATACGTACAACTTGGTCTACAAGTCGGACAGACCGAGATCCAACTGAGGTTGCCACCAAACCAGCAGGTTTCCACTTAACTCCAGATGAATCTCTCAGATCACATACTTTGTTAATCCCTCCTTGGATAAATTTTTTAATCAGGGCATGGCTATGAGGGATACCAGGAAAAAAGTTATTGAAGAAAAGGGGTTCTTGAAGGAACATTCGACAATTATAGCCCTCAAGGAAGCGGTGGACGTCAAACCTTTTCCAAGTGTCCAATAAACTCTGATAGAATCTCGGAAGAGAGGCAAAATTTATATGCTCGAGGTCTATCAAAAGAAGCTGCCGATCATATCTCAGTCTACCAGCCTGTTGTAACAGAAAAAATGCAAAGGGCCGCCAGGGCAGCTGTTCAGCGAACAGTAGTCTTTGCAGAGACTGCAGCCGAAAGGCCACAACCCGACCAGAGATATCAACAATGCCCTGGCCACCTTCCTTCCGGGGGTAGTACAATATCTCAGGCCTCAGCCAATGGTAGCCACTCCAAAAGAAGTTTACTAGCATTCGCTGAGTAGCCATAATTAGTTGGTTTGATGGCTGTAAAGCAATAATTCTGTGCCATAATTTTGTTGCAACCAGATTGTTTATGACAAGGGTACGGCCTCGATAGGCGATGGACCTCAGCAGTCCTTCCCATGCTTTCAATCTGTGCATAATTTGTTCCAACACTCCTTCCCAATTTTTCATTTCTGTTTCACGATTACCGATATGCACTCCAAGATATTTAACCCCGTCCGTTCTCCAGACCAGGTTGTGTGGGAGTGAGGGTGGTGATACACAAGAGAGATTGCCTTTGCCACACCATAATGCTGTACTTTTATTCCAATTGATCCCACCGGAAGAGGCTGCAGAGAAATCTCGCATACAACGTTGTAAAGCAGAGACATCATTGGAGCTTCTAATCAAAACACAGACATCATCAGCATAAGCCGTCTGCACAAATTCTGCTCCTTCTATGCTTCTCATTCCCTGAGGTATTTGCTGTCTAATAGACCGAAGGAGTGGTTCAAGGGCGACTATATATAAAAGCCCAGAGAGGGGGCAACCTTGGCGAATACCCCGTTGGAAAGGAAAGGGAGAGCATAACCTATTGTTGATCTTCATCATACATTGAGTATTAGTATACAGGAGTTTCACATAAGAGGTGAAAGTTTCACCAAACCCCATTCCTTTCAGGACAGAAAAAAGGTACTTGTGGTCAACACGATCGAAGGCCTTAGTTTGATCAAGAAACAGCAATCCAAAATCGTCACGCAGGAAATTATTGCATGAAATAATATCTCTTACCAAAAAAATATTATCATAAATAGATTTTCCAGGCACACAGTAGGTCTGGTCCGGGTGTATAACTGAACTGATCACAGTCTTCATACGATTAGCAAGTACTTTAGAGAAAATCTTGTAATCAACACACAATAAGGAGACAGGTCGCCAGTTATCAACCAGTTGAAGATTCCCAGCTTTTGGTAGCAAACAAACGACTGCTCGTCTACAAAACATTGGAAGTTCTCCGACACGTATGCTTTCATCGAGTACATCGAGTAAGTCAGGTCCCACAAGGGCCCAGAAGGTCTTGTAGAATTCTGTGGGCAGGCCATCTATTCCAGAAGCTTTCCCATCTTTCAGGCTCCGCACAGCTGCTTCAAGTTCATCAGCCGAAATTGGGGAATCGAGCATGCATCGCTCATCCTCCTCGACACTCGGAAGCCCAGCAGTTAACTCTCGTATCACCTCATTGTCCATGTTCTGAGGAGAGTACAAGTTAGAATAGAACCCTTTCAGAGTACACCTGATCGCCTGCTGGGAGGTCACCAGCGACCCATTGGGAGTGAGTAAAGTATGAATTTGTTGTGACCTTTTGAGGGAAGACTCTAACTTAAAGAACTCTTTGTTTGGCATGTCCAGAGTTAAATAGCTCATTCGCATTCGGACCAAGGCACCCATCGCCCGTTGCCGTACCGCTTCCTCCAGCACTGCTTTCTTTGCCCATATTAGTTGGTCACGTGCACCTCTCCCAACCTCATCAACATTCTGTTCTAACGATATAATTTCAGATTTTAACTGATCGATTGATATTGATTGGATTTTGGTGGTGTATGCACTATATTGTTGACAGAAATTCTTAATTTGGGATTTTGCAATGTCCCACCACAGCCGGAGACTATCATACTCAGGTCTGGAGGAGCGAATTTTCTCCCACACGACGTGAAAGGCCTCATTAAATTCCTTGTCATGTAAGAGACGAGTATTTAAAGACCAGGAAGCACTACCACCGGGTGGAAAGGGTAACTTAAAGGACATTGAGATTAAACTGTGGTCTGTGAATCCAGTTGGTAAAATTTTGGAGACAGACACCACATTCAACATTGGCTTGTTCACATAGAATCTGTCCAGCCTTGCCATTGACATAATACCATCATTGCATCTACACCATGTATAACAGCGTGAGAGTGGGTGTTGTGATCTCCACACATCCTTAAACCGAAAGATGTTGATGGTGTCCTCTAGAGCTTTCGTAGAGGCAACATGAGGCTCATGACCATTCCTATCAATCGACGGACAAATTGTGCAATTAAAATCTCCCGCGATACAGATAAAGGCTGTTGGGTCCAGAGTTTTTACAAAATCCCGCAGAGTGGAAAAGAAAATTTTCCTCTCCATTGGGTCACACGGTGCATAAACATTCACTACTATAATCTTTTGGGTATTATAAAGAAAATCTACGGAGATCAAATGCCCTTTATAGATTTCTTTAAATGAAACCTGTTGAGCACAAATCTTGTGACTTAGGCAAATGGCAACACCGGCCCGAGGTGTAGGGAACCCACTTAGCCACCATTGCCCTTTAAAAAGTTTCCCCCAATCGGCTACTTGAGCACTAGTAGCGTGGGTCTCTTGTAAGAGAATAATGTCAGCCTTTTCTTTTCCAACCGCTTGAATGGTTCGCACCCTCCGTAAGGGGGCACGACCCCCATTTATATTTAAGGATACAACATTTAGTTCCATGGTTGATTCTTCTGGGGGGTGAAGTCCTCTTCCTCAATTAATTCCTTGTTTGCCTTCGTGATGGATTTCCTCAGCCGCTGAAAGTCAGGTTCGGAGATTTCCACATGCTCACTCCTTTGCAGCAAAGGTTTTGCGGCTGCAAGGAAGGCCTGGATATTAGGAAAATGATCCTTAATTCGTACATGCCTTTGTCTGAAAGTTTCCTTCAAAAATCTGACAATATTTTCTTTTGAGATCTCCAAAGGCTGCTCTTCCTCCTGAGGGGGGGGGGGGGGGTGGGCGGGGGGCTGTCAACCATTGCCACTGGTTCCTCATGGCCAATCAGTGTCTCTGTAGTTAGAATTCCCTCTGTGATGCTAGTAACGAGTTCCTGAACCTGTACAGAAACACCTGTTCCATCCCCATCTACCTTAGGTTCTTCATCCTCTTCATCCTCATGCATCATTGCAATGGGGGGGGGAGGAGTCGTTATTAGTAGTATTGGGTATTTTGCATTCCCCATTAGAATTGATATGGTCATCAGTCGGCTGTTCGGTTTCGCAGGTTGATTTACAACCTTCAGGAAAAAGTTCCCCTTCATCCTGAGCAGGTGGTATCATGTCAGCCATAGTTTCACCACCTTGCTGATCTTCATGTGAAGGACTGTCTGAATCGTTTAAACTGCTTCCTGTCTGCACCACCAACACTTTAACACCTTTGTCCTCATTCCTCGCACTTACAAGTGACCGTTTCAAATTTTTCCGAGACGCCGCATCTACAATCTGCTGCTCAAATCATTCCCTCTACAGGTAGAGGCTTCTCCCTTACATTTGCTGACTCATCGGTTGCACGATGGCCAGCTGTACTGGATGACTCATCGCTTACACGAAGCACATCCGTATGGGTCTCATCAGCACCACTCTTAGCCGTACCTTGATGGTCCGACGTAGATTCCCGCACTGAAGGCGAATCATCTACAGAATCCTCCGTAATGGTCACGGGGGGAGGTGGTCCGGCTGCTGTGGCATACGTTTTCTCCCCATCAGGACAATACTGCCGAGTGTGTCCATGTACACCACACCCGTAACAAATCAACCTCTCCGTTGCCGCAAAAATCCTGTGCTCACGTTTTGACGACTTAAAAACGAGAGAGACATTCAATTGCGTCAAACCATCCTTCAAAACAACATAACAAAACCGTCTAAACGTTTCGATATGCTTAAGCTTCCCGTCTGTGGTGCGAATGGAGGCTTGGATAATTCTCGACACCACAGTACCGTACTGACCGGGGTTCTGAAGAATTTCCTCATTAGACAGCGTCGGTAGAACGTTTGATAGTATTACCTTCGAGGCCGGAGTGTTCCATGGCGAAACCGGAACAAACTGGTCATTACCCAAGGTGAGTCCGTTCTGCACGACGATGCACGCGAAACGGACACGTGAAACGAAAACAACCACCTTGTGGTGCATTCGGCACGCTGCCCGTATGTTCTCACAACCGATCAATCCTCCGATTGCGAGGAGCGTCTCCTCCAGCGAGACATCTTCCGGTGGGACAAAACACATGCCGTGTTCATCTGTTAACCCCTCATCGGCGTCACGACCGGCATTACTTCGACTATTCTTGCTAGCCATTTGAAGTAACTAAACGAAAAAATAACCAATAAATGGTACAAAGGTTTATAAAGCCGAAATAAATGAAAAAAAACAACAACAACAATAACTGGGAAATAAATAAATAAATCCCGTTAACCACCTAAAGCGGATAACTTTAACCGCGCTGTCTCTCCCTCTCTCGCTCAGTAGACAAGACGATAGAAAGGGGACACCGACACTCGGACAGCAGAAAGGACCAAAAGGTAGGAAGAAAGGAAAAAGCAACACGAGACACAGCACTACCGCCAGTGACTGAGCAACAGACCTGGCAATCGCACGTGCGTGCTAAGCGAGCGGCAGCTGTGCAAAGTGGGAGGGGAGAGACTTTTGACTTTTCTTCCCCTTTATTACAAGGAAAACAAGTTTTACATGGTGAAGGATGTTTGTACAGGCATCAAAAGAAATAACCAGGAAAGGAAGGGGTAACAAAGAAGTAATATTTTAGATTTATAAATTGATTGTTAGAACACCACCAACCATACCACATAAGGATTGTTTCGCACACCACCGGTTTTTAAATAAAGCAGGATCTTGAGTTTCAAACTCAAAAAGAACACACGATGTAACCAATGCTTTAAAAACAGTTAAAACGTCATCAGCTAAAACGTCAGTGTTCTGCAGTTTTCGTTTCCTCGATAAATAAATGGCAAGTTTTGCCTCAGAACACAGAAAGTTTGCTAAAAGACATTCATTTTTACATTGATACAAGACATTAAAACCAAATATGAAAACACAATGTGTAAAAGTCAAACCGAGCCCCCGGATCACACGTGACAGGATTTTAAAAAACGAGGCCAACCTTGAACATTCAATGAAAATGTTAAAAATGGTCTCTGGGGTGTCGCAAAAGGGGCACAATTCCGAGTTTTCAGGACATATACGGTGGGACAGGATGTTGCAAGGCAGGATATTGTGCGCTAACTGCCATTGTAGATCACCCGAGCGCTTGACAGTAGGTTCTTTGTACATCACCTGCCAGTTTATTGTTGTGAAACGGTTAACTTGAAGCAGCGCTCGCCAATGAGCTTGTGGCTCTGCAGGTTTGCCAGGAAAAAGAGTGAGAACACATAGATTGTACACTGAGGATTTCTCCATCTGGTTAAAGAGCCTAAAACTTTGAAATAAAATTAAAAGATTTGGGAAAGGACATTGGGATCGATGGAGGGCATCTTCTATGTCTGGGTCCCATTTTAACCCGGTTTGCTTAAAGGTCCGTAAAATCACAGAGAAAATTCTGCCAATAACTCTGATGGACCTCACACTGGTGGCCACGGCAATGTCAGCAGCTGGCTTCCATCTATGTACAAAGGGGTTCCTGAGGTGTTTTACTCTGGTAACGCCGACATCAATAAACTTTTGCATAAAAGATCTGTCACTACAGACCCCATCAAAAAAAGAATTTAAAAATATTGGTTCATTTAAAAACATCTGAAGGGAGTAAGCACTGGTGTCACGGCGAAAAGAAACAGCCTGCCACGCTTCCAGCATGCTTCGGTAAAACAACGGGACCGATGTCATATCCACGTGCTTCGCGTCAAGAAGAAAAAGCTCGTCACCATAGCCAAGTTTCCCAGCTTGCTTAAGCAAACAATGGGCAAAGGCTTTCCATGGGACGTCGGAGTATAGAAGCCTTCGTACTGAAAGGAGGCGAAAAGCCATCACTTTGCTCGTCACATCTATTAGCCCCTGTCCACCTTCTGCAGTCGGCAGGCTTAGTATTCCTGGCCGGAGCCAGTGCTTTCCCCCCCAGAAAAAATCTACAAAAAAGCTTTGAAGTTTTTTAAGGATAAAACCTGGGGCCTGCAGTGCTTTGAAAACATGCCAGAGCATTGATGCCGCGAGATTATTAATGACCAGAGTACGACCCCAGAAGGAAAGCTGCCTCAATAGTCCCCTCCATTTTATCAACCGCTGCTCAGTTTTGGTAATCAGCGACTCCCAGTTTTTTGAAATAAAATCTTGAGTTCCAAGAAAGACACCGAGGTAGTGTATTCCTTCATTGGTCCATACAAGCTGCCCTGGTAGGGTTGGAGGGGGAGTTTCATTCTGTGGACCTAAGTAAAAAGCTTTGCTCTTTTCCAAATTAACTTTAGTCGAGCTTGCCAGGCTAAATTCCTCGACAGACTCAACCAGAGCGCGAACATCGTCATCGGAGTACACAATTGCGCAGAGGTCATCCGCATAAGCAATGGTCTTTACGGGATTTTCTAACGGCAGAGGATAAAACCCTTGTAGCCGTGTGCATAAACGATGTAGTAAAGGTTCAATTGATAGGGAGTATAGAAGGCCAGACAGGGGGCACCCTTGACGAATACCCCTGGTAACAGGGAAAGGCTGACTTAAGATGTTATTTACTTTGAGCAAGCTAAAAATATTATTATACAATATTTTGATATAACAAATAAAATTTTCCTTAAAACCAAACCCCCGTAAAACAGCAAAGAGATAAGAGTGATCAATCGTGTCGAAAGCTTTTTCTTGGTCTAAAAACACCAGACCAACATTTCTATGTTCAGCAATACAAATATCAATCATGTCACGTACAATAAAAATGCTATCGTGTATTGTCCTTTTAGGAATGCAATAGGATTGATCGGGGTGTACAATCTCCCCAATCAGAGGTTTGAGGCGGTTGGCAAGAACTTTTGAAAAAATCTTGTAGTCCGTGCAGAGGAGCGAAATGGGACGCCAATTTTTAAGTTGCTGGAGGTCTCCTTTCTTAGGTATGAGAGCAAGTATAGCCCTGCGACAGCTGATTGGTAACAAGCCTGATCGTAGGCTATCAACTAAGAGGTCAAGCAACTCAGGTCCCAACAAATCCCAGAAGGTTTTGTAGAACTCTGCAGGGATTCCATCAAGTCCAGAAGCTTTGCCTGTGGGCAAAGTTTGCAAAGCAGTAAAAAGTTCGTCAAGAGTCACTTCCTTGTCAAGTTGTTGACATGCAGGTTCGGACAAGGTGGGCAAAGAAGTGGTTAAGGAACGAATCATGTCTTCTTTAGTGTTTCTGGCACAATACAAGTCAGAGAAGTATTGTTTTGTCAAGCTTCTAATGTCTTTTGGATCGTGTGTTGTTCGGCCTCCTGGTGCCTGCAGCGAAGTTATTTGCTGGTTTCTCTTTTTTCGTGCTTCCAAAGCAAAGAAAAACTTGGAAGGAGTATCAATAGAGCTGTAGTTCTCCATTCGTAGCCTTATTAGAGCCCCTCTGGCTTGTTTTGCACAGAGTTGAGCAAGGAGTGCTTTCTTCGTTGCTATTAGAGAACTAGTCCTTTCGGCACTGGGAGCTGGAAGGCTTGACTGGAGAGACAATATTTCTTTGGCAATTAGAGATTGCAGCGCAGATTCATTCTTTGTACAAAAGGAGCTATATTGCTGGCAAAAGGTCCTAATATGGGTTTTCGCATTGTCCCACCATTGTGTGAGGCAGGAGTAGGAAGGCTTCCGTAGTAGTAAAACTTCCCAAAAGGCTCGGAAGGCGACAGGAAAAGCATCATCTTGCAGAAAACTCACATTGAAGGTCCAATGGGCAGTGCCACGATTTCGAGCAGGGGAGAGTATATGAAGAACAACCATGTGATGGTCCGAAAAACCACTTGGGGTGGCGTCAACATGGTCTATGACATTTAGAGAGTCATTATTGATGTAAAATCTGTCTAGCCTTGCAAGAGATAGCCGGCCATTTGCACATCGGCACCACGTGTATTGCCGTGCAGATGGGTTCTGGAGTCTCCATACATCCATAAGGGAGAATTTGGACAATGCTCTCTTTAAGGGTGTTGTACTTGATGGGTGGGGCTCTTCTCCATTACGATCAAGGGTGGGATACAATGTGCAATTAAAGTCCCCACACAGACAAACAAGACCATCAAAATCAAGGTGTGTGAGGGACATTTCTAACTGTGTGAAAAAAACTAATCTTTCTGTGCTCGTACTGGGTGAATATACATTTATTAAAGTGTGTTTATAACCATTATAAAGGAAATTAACTGAAACTAAATGCCCTTTAGTAATCTCCTTAAAAGTGACATTTTCAGGACAGAAAGAAGGATTTAAATAAATAGCCACTCCAGCACTAGGACAGGTCAAGCTACTAAAGAACCACTGTCCTTTCATGATGCGAGTCCATTCGCTCATGCACGAAGAGCTACATCTTGTCTCTTGCAAAAGAGCAACATCGAAATGTTTTTGCTCGACAAGCAACTTTACCTGAGCTTTACGCAGGGGTGAACGTCCCCCATTTATATTTAAAGTTACAACAGAGAAGGTCATGGTGTAGGTAGTGTTACATATCTATGTGAATTAATATTCAGATCTTTGCTTATCCGTGTGTAGTATATTAAGGGTTGTTGTGATTGGAGGGTCAGGAGCCCTTCTGAACCAGTGGCCGGAAACGGAAGTGACCGGAAACGGAAGAGGAAACGACACGAGGAAAAAAGGACGAGTATTCTTCTTGTTCTTCCTCGCCCCGCTCGGACGAAAGGTGGCCTCGACCTTGCGCTGCGTGACAAAGCGGCGTTCCGAAGCCCGTCTGGCGAGAGGAGTGCGGGGCCTGGTACGATACCGACCCGGTGGAGACGTCAAGTTGACGTGGGGCCGTGCATCGACCCCGCGTCTGGTACCGTTCGCGGCCCCGTCTAAAAAGACGCGTACGAGTCGCAGGTTGGGGCCTAGCACGCCTGGCAAGTGGCGTGGGGCTTTTGGCTGGCTTTACCGCACCCGCTTCGCGTAGCCACGAGAGGCTGCAGCCGCGGGGCCTGGTACGATACCTGCCCGGTGGAGACGTCCACCCGGAGTTCGTTCAACCGCCCGAGTGCGGCGACGCCGACTATCATCTTGGTCAGGAGGGGCCCAGAGACATTGTGCGGGACCGAGACCATAAGGGTGTCGTGAGTACTCCCCGGGACACACGTATATAAGATGGCCATCTTATTCATAGGGAATTGATTGTCATTGAAATATTGTTGATGGTGGTGTATTGTTGATTGCTCGGGGAAAATCTCCGTGGTTGTGTCATTGGAAATTGTATGGTATCAGTACCATTGGGAAATATATTCTTGAACATCAGTGTCTCGTGGGTGGAATTCATAGGGATTGCGTTGCGAAAGCGCATCTATATAATACTACTTTCTGGCGAAGGTCCTCTCACGGTCCGGGGGTCACCGAGACCAGGTAGTCACCGAGGGGACCACGTAACAGAATTGGGGGCTCGTCCAAATTACGATTCGCAATTGGGTCTACGTCCGGGATTGAAAATTGTATAAAATAATAAAATAAGAATTTTTATTAATTAAAATTTATTAATTAATTATTAATTGGAAAAATTTTTGAGAAATTGGGGTAAAGTCTTGGGTGAAGGTTAACAGGTGTTAACGATAGGCACCATGGCGTTTGTGGCACAGAACTTTGGGGTAACCCCGAGTGAGGCACAGTTCCGAGCGTTGCTAAAGTCGGACCTCTTGAAATTGGCCAAACATTTTAACTTGGAGGTCCGAACTAATTTGACGAAGGCAGAGTTGCAGGCCACGGTGATACAATCTATGGTGGGATTAGGAACATGGGACGAGTTAGCCTGGGAGTGGCTACCCGAAGAACCAGAAGACGTGGAGCTCCGGAAACTGGAGTTGCAGTTACGGAGCCAGGAACGGATCAAAGAAGAAGAAAGGAAAGCAGAAGAGAGGAGGGAAGAGAAACAAGCAGAGGAAAGGAGAGTGGAACGAGAACTCCAGGAAAGGTTAAAAGAAGAAGAAAGGAAAGCAGAAAAGGAAAGAGCAGAAGAAGAAAGGAAAGCAGAAGAGAGGAGAGAAGAGAAACAAGCAGAGGAAAGGAGAGTGGAACGAGAACTCCAGGAAAGGTTAGCAGAAGAAGAAAGGAAAGCAGAAGAGAGGAGAGAAGAGAAACAAGCAGAGGAAAGGAGAGTGGAACGAGAACTCCAGGAAAGGTTAGAAGGGAGAAAAGCAGAGGAGAGAAAAGCGGAAAGGGAATTAAAGGAACGTGACATGGAGCTTCAGCAAGAAATCAAATTCAAGGAGCTGGAGTTAATGAGAGAACGGGGAGAGGCACCACCCTTGCTGACGGGGTCGACACCTAACCAGAGAACCTGGGATGTGGGCAGACATGTGAGGCTGGTTCCACCGTTCAGTGAAAAGGAAGTCGCGAAATTTTTTCCACACTTTGAGAAAGTGGCTCGACAATTAAATTGGCCGGAGGAGGCCTGGACCATACTCGTGCAAAGTGTGCTGGTGGGGAAAGCTCAGGAAATTTATTCGGCGCTACCAATGGACCAATGTGCAGATTATGAGGTACTGAAGAAGCACATCCTCAAAGCCTATGAGTTGGTTCCGGAAGCTTACAGGCAAAAATTCAGGAATGCCAGGAAGAGGGAGAGTGAGACCCATGTGGAGTTTGCCAGAGTGAAAGAAAACATGTTTGATCGGTGGTGTGAGTCAAAAGGAGTCGGGAAAGACTTCGAGACATTGCGTGACTTGATCCTGGTGGAGGAATTCCAGCAGTGTGTCCACGAGGACATCAAAGTGTACCTGCAGGAAAAGAAGGTACCAAAGTTGTGGGACGCAGCCACCATGGCAGATGATTATGCCTTAACCCACCGAATAGGGGTCCACGAACCTAACTCCTCGCCTAGATCTCCGCAGGGGAGGTGGGGAACAGCAGGTGCGGAGAACGACCATACATGGCGGCGGCCTCGAGATGATTATGGGGACAACTATGATACCCCACCGGTTCGAAATCAGAGGGATGCGGGCCCAAGACAAACTTATAGTTCGGGGGGCCCGAGGCAGACCCCGAGTTTTTCCTCCGGGCCTACTTGCGCGTTTTGCAAGAAACCTGGACACTTGATGTCCAGTTGTTACCTCATGAAAAGGGACAACCCAGAGCGGAGTCCGACTATTACAACTCCGAATGCGATGGCTAGCGTAAGAAATCGCCATCAAAAGGGTTACCAACCATTTATTTCAGAGGGGTTTGTGTCACTGGATGGAGCCTCGACTAACCGGAAACCGGTTAGGATATTGAGGGACACAGGGGCCCACCAATCTTTAATGCTTGAAGGCATTTTGCCATGGTCCGAGGAGACGGCAACGGGGGATAGTGTTCGTTTACAGGGGATCGGGGGCGGTGTTAGTGCTCCCCTTCAGGTCATCCAGTTGGAGTCCGATTTGGTGTCAGGACCGGTCACCGTCGGTTTACAAGCCACGCTTCCTGTAGAGGGTGTATCTGTGGTTATCGGGAACGATTTGGCCGGGGGTCAAGTTTATGGTAACCTGAGGGTTGGTAAAGAGCCCAGCAGGGAAAATAACACCACACCAGCTCGGGAGGGCGACCAAAGTGCCAAGTTATTTGTAGGGGGACTGAACTTCAAAACAGAGGAAGAAGTTCTGACCTCTGTCTTCAACAGATATGGGCCGCTGGTGGAAGTGCGGTTGGTAAGAGACTGGGAAACGCAACAGTCAAGAGGGTTCGGCTTTGTCACGTTTGCCAGCACAAAAGACGCCAGAGAGGCAGAGAAGAATTGGAATGGCAAGGATTTGGAGGGTCGGACCATAACAGTAGGGAAGGCATTTCGTAGGCGTCGAGAGGTCTACAGGAGAGGACAACTGGGCGGTAGTTTTGGTAGTGGCCGAGAAGGAGACCGCTATTCATGGGACTACAGGGACCAGTGGTCCCACCCTAATTATGAGGGAAGTTCTGAGAAGTTGAAGCACTGAAGGCGGCGGAGCCGCCGAGCCAAGATTCCTACACGAATTAACCGTGAACGCCGTTCCTAAAGGCGTCCATGTAGTGAACTTTCCTGCACGGACTAACCGTGAACTCCGCGTTCCTAAAGGCATCCATGTAGTGAATACTCGGCTTGGCCTCCCGGAAAAAGTGCTATCGAGTTGCTTAACTTTGGGATCTTTGATCAACCCCTTTACCTTCATTCCCAAGAAACTGACGGGCAAAGTCAGAGGGTCATGAGATGGAGTTTGATTTGGCAGGGACAATGTCGTTGTTGGTACTTAGTCCAGAGGGAGTAATCTGGAGGGGTTGTGGTGAAATTTTGGTTGCTTTAGTTTTAAGTGATAACTGTGCCCGAGGGGAACGGATAATGTGGGGGGTGTTGAGTTATCTGGTTTGTTTCTCCAAATTGGCCGGCAAAGAAAGTTTTCGCTGGGGTCAAACTTTCTTTCTTGAAGGGGGGGAGTGTTACATATCTATGTGAATTAATATTCAGATCTTTGCTTATCCGTGTGTAGTATATTAAGGGTTGTTGTGATTGGAGGGTCAGGAGCCCTTCTGAACCAGTGGCCGGAAACGGAAGTGACCGGAAACGGAAGAGGAAACGACACGAGGAAAAAAGGACGAGTATTCTTCTTGTTCTTCCTCGCCCCGCTCGGACGAAAGGTGGCCTCGACCTTGCGCTGCGTGACAAAGCGGCGTTCCGAAGCCCGTCTGGCGAGAGGAGTGCGGGGCCTGGTACGATACCGACCCGGTGGAGACGTCAAGTTGACGTGGGGCCGTGCATCGACCCCGCGTCTGGTACCGTTCGCGGCCCCGTCTAAAAAGACGCGTACGAGTCGCAGGTTGGGGCCTAGCACGCCTGGCAAGTGGCGTGGGGCTTTTGGCTGGCTTTACCGCACCCGCTTCGCGTAGCCACGAGAGGCTGCAGCCGCGGGGCCTGGTACGATACCTGCCCGGTGGAGACGTCCACCCGGAGTTCGTTCAACCGCCCGAGTGCGGCGACGCCGACTATCATCTTGGTCAGGAGGGGCCCAGAGACATTGTGCGGGACCGAGACCATAAGGGTGTCGTGAGTACTCCCCGGGACACACGTATATAAGATGGCCATCTTATTCATAGGGAATTGATTGTCATTGAAATATTGTTGATGGTGGTGTATTGTTGATTGCTCGGGGAAAATCTCCGTGGTTGTGTCATTGGAAATTGTATGGTATCAGTACCATTGGGAAATATATTCTTGAACATCAGTGTCTCGTGGGTGGAATTCATAGGGATTGCGTTGCGAAAGCGCATCTATATAATACTACTTTCTGGCGAAGGTCCTCTCACGGTCCGGGGGTCACCGAGACCAGGTAGTCACCGAGGGGACCACGTAACAGTAGGGAAGGTTTATCATGTAAAGGGAAGTTAGGGTGTGCTTGTAGCTCTTTCCGAGCTTTCAATACACACTTTCTAAGGCGAAATACTTGTGACTCAGTCACACCAAGTTGTTCAGCCTTAAGGAGGAGACGTCTTGAGGAGTTTATAAAGCCAGACAGGTTCGGGAAGAAGGTTATAATTTTAACCTTTTTCTTTCGAAAGGTGTCCTGAAGAAACTTTAGAATTTCCGTGGGTGATAAATCATCATCACCCTCCAGTTCCTTGGCTATTGCTGGGTCATTCCAGACCTCGCTACTAGCACTAGAGGCAAGCGACGAGGCCCCATCTGAGTCGTAATCCGAAAGGTCTTCATTTTTTCCCCCACACACCGAAACCGATGCTCTCATAACGGGAATATCGTCTTCTACTAAAGGTGCAGCTGTTTCCACAGCGGGAGTTTTAAAAACCGTAACAGGGATTAACGTTTTTATATCAGAGGCTTTGCACTCTCCTTCTGGAGCTGCTACTTCTTCTGCCTCCATTACCTCAGACACTTCATCGTCAGCAGGGCGCGGGACGAGAGCAGGTTTGTGGTTCTTGACTTTAGTTTCAGTAACCGGGGTGGTTACCACAACATCTTGGGGCATTGCGCTTGGCCCTTGTTCATGAGAGGAATGAACGGAAACGTCTTCTTCCATTTCAGCAAACACACTGAACCTATTCTGCAGCAGAAGACCAGCTGCAGGAGCTTCTGTTTCTAAAAAAGAAACATTACGTTCATTCGACGGCGCTATCTTTTTCGAAACGCTCGCCTGTATGTCCTCATTACCGCTTCCTCTTTTATAACTCCTCCTGGAGGACACGGTAGTAAAACCCGCGTCATCAGCCGGTGAATTATCGATTTCCGCGCTCGAATGTGAAGGCTGATCTGCCGTCCCAGACGCGCCATTATCATTGCGAAGATCGACATTTGGTTCTGTCCGTCTAGATGTGCCACTAGGATCGGCATTTGTTCCTGACTGTCTAGATGTGCCACCGGATATACACTTCAGACAAGCACCTTTTAAATGTCCGAAGGCACCACACGTGAAACACGTCATTGTCTCTGTTGCGATGTACATTCGATAATTTCGATTTTCAACGACCAACGTAGCTGAGGCATTGAGCGATTGAGCATTGTTTTTTAACACCATGCAACAGTGCCGCCGGAAGGACATGATATGGCGGACTGTAGAATCCGAATGCAAACGGAAGGGAATCATGGAGATTTTTGACACCACGGTGCCAAACTGTGTTAAAACGGACAAAATCTGTTCGTTTTTAACAAAAGGCGGTAAATTTGATAAAGTGATTTTCACCGCCGGTGAGTCCAACATACTAACGTTAAAGAAAATATCTGGCGGTAAGGACAAACCAGTTTCAACCGCCTGAACGACATAGCGCTCCTCGGAAAGAAAAACAACAACTCGTTGGTTCATCTTTGAAGCTGCTAACACATTTTCAAAACCAACGAGTTCACCCAAGCCCATCACGACGTCATCGACCCGAACCCCGTCGGGTGGACTAACTATTACCCCATTTTTACGAGTAAGTGACTCGTAAATGCTATTCTGCAAACGACTGTTTGCCATAGCTGAAAACAAAGGGAAAAAAAGACCTGTCGCGAGCGGAATTCGCTGGCGAAGGTAAAAAGGAAATAATAATAATAATAATAATAATAATAATAATAATAAATCAAAAATTCGAAAATGAAAAACCGACAGAAAATGTCGCTATTTCAAAGCACGGCAAGCAGAACGCAGGCCCCAGCAACACAAGGTTGTTTAGGCCAAGCACACAGAACTTACCGTGCGCGCTCCCTCTCTCTCTCTCTCTGTCGTCTCAAATACAGAAGGGAAACACTGGGACACAAACACAAACACAAACACAAACGAGGACACAAAGGAGCAGAGAATTGGGAGCAGGAAAAACCACCAAAAAACGGAGCACTCACAACACACAGTAGGCAGCCGCCATCTTGCCACGCCCAACAACACTGACAGCCAGCAGGGGGCGAGAGAGAGAGAGAGAGAGAGAGAGAGACAGAGAGAGAGACAGAGAGAGAGAG
>NW_027618133.1:0-84207 GCF_964187855.1 Myxine glutinosa | reverse complement strand
AGTGCGAAAAGTGGTTTTTCAACACTAACACAAATGCGAAAAGTGGTTTTTCAACACTATCACAAGTGCAAAAACGTGTTTTTTCCACACTAATACAAGTGCAAAAGTGGTTTCCTGCACCAATACAAGTGCGAAAAGTGGTTTTTCAACACTAACACAAGTGCGAAAGTGGTTTTTCAACACTAACACAAGTGCGAAAAGTGGTTTTTCAACACTATCACAAGTGCAAAAAGTGTTTTTTCCACACTAATACAAGTGCAAAAGTGGTTTCCTGCACCAACACAAGTGCGAAAAGTGGTTTTTCAACACTAACACAAGTGCGAAAAGTGGTTTTTCAACACTAACACAAGTGCGAAAAGTGGTTTTTCCACACTAATACAAGTGCAAAAGTGGTTTCCTGCACCAACACAAGTGCAAAAAGTGGTTTTTCAACACTAACACAAGTGCGAAAAGTGGTTTTTCAACACTATCACAAGTGCAAAAAGTGTTTTTTCCACACTAATACAAGTGCAAAAGTGGTTTCCTGCACCAACACAAGTGCGAAAAGTGGTTTTTCAACACTAACACAAGTGCGAAAAGTGGTTTTCCAACACTAACACAAGTACAAAAAGTGGTTTTTCCACACTAATACAAGTGCAAAAGTGGTTTCCTGCACCAACACAAGTGCAAAAAGTGTTTTTTCAACACTAACACAAGTGTGAAAAGTGGTTTTTCAACACTAACACAAGTGCGAAAAGTGTTTTTTCCACACTAATACAAGTGCAAAAGTGGTTTCCTGCACCAACACAAGTGCGAAAAGTGGTTTTTCAACACTAACAAAAATGCGAAAAGTGGTTTTTCAACACTAACACAAGTGCGAAAAGTGGTTTTTCAACACTAACACAAGTGCGAAAAGTGGTTTTTCAACACTATCACAAGTGCAAAAAGTGTTTTTTCCATACTAATACAAGTGCAAAAGTGGTTTCCTGCACCAACACAAGTGCGAAAAGTGGTTTTTCAACACTAAAACAAGTGCGAAAAGTGGTTTTTCAACACTATCACAAGTGCAAAAAGTGTTTTTTCCACACTAATACAAGTGCAAAAGTGGTTTCCTGCAAGAACACAAGTGCGAAAAGTGGTTTTTCAACACTAACACAAGTGCGAAAAGTGGTTTTTCAACACTAACACAAGTGCGAAAAGTGGTTTTTCCACACTAATACAAGTGCAAAAGTGGTTTCTAGTGCGAAAAGTGGTTTTTCAACACTAACACAAGTGCTAAAAGTGGTTTTTCAACACTATCACAAGTGCAAAAAGTGTTTTTTCCACACTAATACAAGTGCAAAAGTGGTTTCCTGCACCAACACAAGTGCGAAAAGTGGTTTCCTGCACCATCACAAGTGTGAAAAGTGGTTTTTCAACACTAACACAAGTGCGAAAAGTGGTTTTTCAACACTATCACAAGTGCAAAAAGTGTTTTTTCCATACTAATACAAGTGCAAAAGTGGTTTCCTGCACCAACACAAGTGCGAAAAGTGGTTTTTCAACACTAACACAAGTGCGAAAAGTGGTTTTTCAACACTAACACAAGTGTGAAAAGTGTTTTTTCTACACTAATACAAGTGCAAAAGTGCTTTCCTGCACCAACACAAGTGGAAAAGTGGTTTTTCAACACTGACACAAGAGCGAAAAGTGGTTTTTCAACAATAACACAAGTGCGAAAAGTGGTTTTTCAACACTATCACAAGTGCAAAAAGTGTTTTTTCCACACTAATACAAGTGCAAAAGTGGTTTCCTGCACCAACACAAGTGCGAAAAGTGGTTTTTCAACACTAACACAAGTGCGAAAAGTGGTTTTTCAACACTAACACAAGTGCGAAAAGTGGTTTTTCAACACTATCACAAGTGCAAAAAGTGTTTTTTCCACACTAATACAAGTGCAAAAGTGGTTTCCTGCACCAACACAAGTGCGAAAAGTGGATTTCAACACTAACACAAGTGCGAAAAGTGGTTTTTCAACACTAACACAAGTGCGAAAAGTGGTTTTTCCACAATAATACAAGTGCAAAAGTGGTTTCCTGCACCAACACAAGTGCGAAAAGTGGTTTTTCAACACTAACACAAGTGCGAAAAGTGGTTTTTCAACACTATCACAAGTGCAAAAAGTGTTTTTTCCACACTAATACAAGTGCAAAAGTGGTTTCCTGCACCAACACAAGTGCGAAAAGTGGTTTATCAACACTAACACAAGTGCGAAAAGTGGTTTTTCAACACTAACACAAGTGCGAAAAGTGGTTTTTCCACACTAATACAAGTGCAAAAGTGGTTTCCTGCACAAACACAAGTGCGAAAAGTGGTTTTTCAACACTAACACAAGTGCGAAAAGTGGTTTTTCAACACTAACACAAGTGCGAAAAGTGTTTTTTCCACACTAATACAAGTGCAAAAATGCTTTCCTGCACCAACACAAGTGCGAAAAGTGGTTTTTCAACACTAACACAAGTGCGAAAAGTGGTTTTTCAACACTAACACAAGTGCGAAAAGTGGTTTTTCAACACTAACACAAGTGCGAAAAGTGGTTTTTCAACACTATCACAAGTGCAAAAAGTGTTTTTTCCATACTAATACAAGTGCAAAAGTGGTTTCCTGCACCAACACAAGTGCGAAAAGTGGTTTTTCAACACTAACACAAGTGCGAAAAGTGGTTTTTCAACACTATCACAAGTGCAAAAAGTGTTTTTTCCACACTAATACAAGTGCAAAAGTGGTTTCCTGCAAGAACACAAGTGCGAAAAGTGGTTTTTCAACACTAAAACAAGTGCGAAAAGTGGTTTTTCAACACTAAAACAAGTGCGAAAAGTGGTTTTTCAACACTATCACAAGTGCAAAAAGTGTTTTTTCCACACTAATACAAGTGCAAAAGTGGTTTCCTGCAAGAACACAAGTGCGAAAGGTGGTTTTTCAACACTAACACAAGTGCGAAAAGTGGTTTTTCAACACTAACACAAGTGCGAAAAGTGGTTTTTCAACACTAACACAAGTGCGAAAAGTGGTTTTTCAACACTATCACAAGTGCAAAAAGTGTTTTTTCCATACTAATACAAGTGCAAAAGTGGTTTCCTGCACCAACACAAGTGCGAAAAGTGGTTTTTCAACACTAACACAAGTGCGAAAAGTGGTTTTTCAACACTATCACAAGTGCAAAAAGTGTTTTTTCCACACTAATACAAATGCAAAAGTGGTTTCCTGCAAGAACACAAGTGCGAAAAGTGGTTTTTCAACACTAAAACAAGTGCGAAAAGTGGTTTTTCAACACTAAAACAAGTGCGAAAAGTGGTTTTTCAACACTATCACAAGTGCAAAAAGTGTTTTTTCCACACTAATACAAGTGCAAAAGTGGTTTCCTGCAAGAACACAAGTGCGAAAAGTGGTTTTTCAACACTAACACAAGTGCGAAAAGTGGTTTTTCAACACTAACACAAGTGCGAAAAGTGGTTTTTCCACACTAATACAAGTGCAAAAGTGGTTTCTAGTGCGAAAAGTGGTTTTTCAACACTAACACAAGTGCTAAAAGTGGTTTTTCAACACTATCACAAGTGCAAAAAGTGTTTTTTCCACACTAATACAAGTGCAAAAGTGGTTTCCTGCACCAACACAAGTGCGAAAAGTGGTTTCCTGCACCATCACAAGTGCGAAAAGTGGTTTTTCAACACTAACACAAGTGCGAAAAGTGGTTTTTCAACACTATCACAAGTGCAAAAAGTGTTTTTTCCATACTAATACAAGTGCAAAAGTGGTTTCCTGCACCAACACAAGTGCGAAAAGTGGTTTTTCAACACTAACACAAGTGCGAAAAGTGGTTTTTCAACACTAACACAAGTGTGAAAAGTGTTTTTTCTACACTAATACAAGTGCAAAAGTGCTTTCCTGCACCAACACAAGTGGAAAAGTGGTTTTTCAACACTGACACAAGAGCGAAAAGTGGTTTTTCAACAATAACACAAGTGCGAAAAGTGGTTTTTCAACACTATCACAAGTGCAAAAAGTGTTTTTTCCACACTAATACAAGTGCAAAAGTGGTTTCCTGCACCAACACAAGTGCGAAAAGTGGTTTTTCAACACTAACACAAGTGCGAAAAGTGGTTTTTCAACACTAACACAAGTGCGAAAAGTGGTTTTTCAACACTATCACAAGTGCAAAAAGTGTTTTTTCCACACTAATACAAGTGCAAAAGTGGTTTCCTGCACCAACACAAGTGCGAAAAGTGGATTTCAACACTAACACAAGTGCGAAAAGTGGTTTTTCAACACTAACACAAGTGCGAAAAGTGGTTTTTCCACAATAATACAAGTGCAAAAGTGGTTTCCTGCACCAACACAAGTGCGAAAAGTGGTTTTTCAACACTAACACAAGTGCGAAAAGTGGTTTTTCAACACTAACACAAGTGCGAAAAGTGGTTTTTCCACACTAATACAAGTGCAAAAGTGGTTTCCTGCACAAACACAAGTGCGAAAAGTGGTTTTTCAACACTAACACAAGTGCGAAAAGTGGTTTTTCAACACTAACACAAGTGCGAAAAGTGTTTTTTCCACACTAATACAAGTGCAAAAATGCTTTCCTGCACCAACACAAGTGCGAAAAGTGGTTTTTCAACACTAACACAAGTGCGAAAAGTGGTTTTTCAACACTAACACAAGTGCGAAAAGTGGTTTTTCAACACTAACACAAGTGCGAAAAGTGGTTTTTCAACACTATCACAAGTGCAAAAAGTGTTTTTTCCATACTAATACAAGTGCAAAAGTGGTTTCCTGCACCAACACAAGTGCGAAAAGTGGTTTTTCAACACTAACACAAGTGCGAAAAGTGGTTTTTCAACACTATCACAAGTGCAAAAAGTGTTTTTTCCACACTAATACAAGTGCAAAAGTGGTTTCCTGCAAGAACACAAGTGCGAAAAGTGGTTTTTCAACACTAAAACAAGTGCGAAAAGTGGTTTTTCAACACTAAAACAAGTGCGAAAAGTGGTTTTTCAACACTATCACAAGTGCAAAAAGTGTTTTTTCCACACTAATACAAGTGCAAAAGTGGTTTCCTGCAAGAACACAAGTGCGAAAGGTGGTTTTTCAACACTAAAACAAGTGCGAAAAGTGGTTTTTCAACACTATCACAAGTGCGAAAAGTGGTTTTTCCACACTAATACAAGTGTAAAAGTGGTTTCCTGCACCAACACAAGTGCGAAAAGTGGTTTTTCAATACGAACACAAGTGCTAAAAGTGGTTTTTCAACACTATCACAAGTGCAAAAAGTGTTTTTTCCACACTAATACAAGTGCAAAAGTGGTTTCCTGCACCAATACAAGTGCGAAAAGTGGTTTCCTGCACCATCACAAGTGCGAAAAGTGGTTTTTCAACACTAACACAAGTGCGAAAAGTGGTTTTTCAACACTATCACAAGTGCAAAAAGTGTTTTTTCCACACTAATACAAGTGCAAAAGTGGTTTCCTGCACCAACACAAGTGCGAAAAGTGGTTTTTCAACACTAACACAAGTGCGAAAAGTGGTTTTTCAACACTAACACAAGTGCGAAAAGTGTTTTTTCAACACTATCACAAGTGCAAAAAGTGTTTTTTCCACACTAATACAAGTGCAAAAGTGGTTTCCTGCACCAACACAAGTGCGAAAAGTGGTTTTTCAACACTAACACAAGTGCGAAAAGTTGTTTTTCAGCACTAACACAAGTGCGAAAAGTGGTCTTCCACACGAATACAAGTGCAAAAGTGGTTTCCTGCACCAACACAAGTGCGAAAAGTGGTTTTTCAACACTAACACAAGTGCGAAAAGTGGTTTTTCAACACTATCACAAGTGCAAAAAGTGTTTTTTCCACACTAATACAAGTGCAAAAGTGGTTTCCTGCACCAACACAAGTGTGAAAAGTGGTTTTTCAACACCAACACAAGTGCAAAAAGTGGTTTTTCAACAATAACAAGTGCGAAAAGTGGTTTTTCAACACTATCACAAGTGCAAAAAGTGTTTTTTCCACACTAATACAAGTGCAAAAGTGGTTTCCTGCACCAACACAAGTGCGAAAAGTGGTTTTTCAACACTAACAAAAGTGCGAAAAGTGGTTTTTCAACACTAACACAAGTGCGAAAAGTGGTTTTTCAACACTATCACAAGTGCAAAAAGTGTTTTTTCCACACTAATACAAGTGCAAAAGTGGTTTCCTGCACCAACACAAGTGCAAAAAGTGGTTTTTCAATACTAACAAGTGCAAAAAGTGGTTTCTCCACACTAATACAAGTGCAAAAGTGGTTTCCTGCACCAACATAAGTGCGAAAAGTGGTTTTTCAACACTAACACAAGTGCGAAAAGTGGTTTTTCAACACTAACACAAGTGCGAAAAGTGGTTTTTCCACACTAATACAAGTGCAAAAGTGGTTCCTGCACCAACACAAGTGCGAAAAGTGGTTTTTCAACACTAACACAAGTGCGAAAAGTGGTTTTTCAACACTAACACAAGTGCGAAAAGTGGTTTTTCAACACTAACACAAGTGCAAAAAGTGTTTTTTCCACACTAATACAAGTGCAAAAGTGGTTTCCTGCACCAACACAAGTGCGAAAAGTGGTTTTTCAACAATAACACAAGTGCAAAAAGTGGTTTTTCAACACTAACATAAGTGCGAAAAGTTGTTTTTCAACACTATCACAAGTGCAAAAAGTGTTTTTTCCACACTAATACAAGTGCAAAAGTGGTTTCCTGCACCAACACAAGTGCGAAAAGTGGTTTTTCAACACTAACACAAGTGCAAAAAGTGTTTTTTCCACACTAATACAAGTGCAAAAGTGGTTTCCTGCACCAACACAAGTGTGAAAAGTGGTTTTTCAACACTAACACAAGTGCGAAAAGTGGTTTTTCAACACTAACACAAGTGCGAAAAGTGGTTTTTCAACACTAATACAAGTGCAAAAGTGGTTTCCTGCAAGAACACAAGTGCAAAAAGTGTTTTTCCACACTAATACAAGTGCAAAAGTGGTTTCCTGCAAGAACACAAGTGCAAAAAGTGGTTTTTCAACACTAACACAAGTGCGAAAAGTGGTTTTTCCACACTAATACAAGTGCAAAAGTGGTTTCCTGCACCAACACGAGTGCGAAAAGTGGTTTTTCAACACTAACACAAGTGCTAAAAGTAGTTTTTCAACACTATCACAAGTGCAAAAAGTGTTTTTTCCACACTAATACAAGTGCAAAAGTGGTTTCCTGCACCAACACAAGTGCGAAAAGTGGTTTCCTGCACCATCACAAGTGCGAAAAGTGGTTTTTCAACACTAACACAAGTGCGAAAAGTGGTTTTTCAACACTATCACAAGTGCAAAAAGTGTTTTTTCCATACTAATACAAGTGCAAAAGTGGTTTCCTGCACCAACACAAGTGCGAAAAGTGGTTTTTCAACACTAACACAAGTGTGAAAAGTGTTTTTTCCACACTAATACAAGTGCAAAAGTGGTTTCCTGCACCAACACAAGTGTGAAAAGTGGTTTTTCAACACTAACACAAGAGCGAAAAGTGGTTTTTCAACAATAACACAAGTGCAAAAAGTGGTTTTTCAACACTATCACAAGTGCAAAAAGTGTTTTTTCCACACTAATACAAGTGCAAAAGTGGTTTCCTGCACCAACACAAGTGCGAAAAGTGGTTTTCAACACTAACACAAGTGCGAAAAGTGGTTTTTCAACACTAACACAAGTGCGAAAAGTGGTTTTTCAACACTATCACAAGTGCAAAAAGTGTTTTTTCCACACTAATACAAGTGCAAAAGTGGTTTCCTGCACCAACACAAGTGCGAAAAGTGGATTTCAACACTAACACAAGTGCGAAAAGTGGTTTTTCAACACTATCACAAGTGCAAAAAGTGTTTTTTCCACACTCATACAAGTGCAAAAGTGGTTTCCTTCACCAACACAAGTGCGAAAAGTGGTTTCCTGCACCATCACAAGTGCGAAAAGTGGTTTTTCAACACTAACACAAGTGCGAAAAGTGGTTTTTCAACACTATCACAAGTGCAAAAAGTGTTTTTTCCACACTAATACAAGTGCAAAAGTGATTTCCTGCACCTACCCAAGTGCGAAAAGTGGTTTTTCAACAATAACACAAGTGCAAAAAGTGGTTTTTCAACACTAACATAAGTGCGAAAAGTGGTTTCCTGCACCAACACAAGTGCGAAAAGTGGTTTTTCAACACTAACAAAAGTGCGAAAAGTGGTTTTTCAACACTAACACAAGTGCGAAAAGTGGTTTTTCAACACTAACACAAGTGCGAAAAGTGGTTTTTCAACACTATCACAAGTGCAAAAAGTGTTTTTTCCATACTAATACAAGTGCAAAAGTGGTTTCCTGCACCAACACAAGTGCGAAAAGTGGTTTTTCAACACTAAAACAAGTGCGAAAAGTGGTTTTTCAACACTATCACAAGTGCAAAAAGTGTTTTTTCCACACTAATACAAGTGCAAAAGTGGTTTCCTGCAAGAACACAAGTGCGAAAAGTGGTTTTTCAACACTAACACAAGTGCGAAAAGTGGTTTTTCAACACTAACATAAGTGCGAAAAGTGGTTTTTCCACACTAATACAAGTGCAAAAGTGGTTTCCTGCACCAACACGAGTGCGAAAAGTGGTTTTTCAACACTAACACAAGTGCTAAAAGTGGTTTTTCAACACTATCACAAGTGCAAAAAGTGTTTTTTCCACACTAATACAAGTGCAAAAGTGGTTTCCTGCACCAACACAAGTGTGAAAAGTGGTTTCCTGCACCATCACAAGTGCAAAAAGTGGTTTTTCAACACTATCACAAGTGCAAAAAGTGTTTTTTCCATACTAATACAAGTGCAAAAGTGGTTTCCTGCACCAACACAAGTGCGAAAAGTGGTTTTTCAACACTAACACAAGTGCGAAAAGTGGTTTTTCAACACTAACACAAGTGTGAAAAGTGTTTTTTCCACACTAATACAAGTGCAAAAGTGGTTTCCTGCACCAACACAAGTGGAAAAGTGGTTTTTCAACACTGACACAAGAGCGAAAAGTGGTTTTTTCAACAATAACACACACAAGTGCGAAAAGTGGTTTTTCAACACTATCACAAGTGCAAAAAGTGTTTTTTCCACACTAATACAAGTGCAAAAGTGGTTTCCTGCACCAACACAAGTGCGAAAAGTGGTTTTTCAACACTAACACAAGTGCGAAAAGTGGTTTTTCAACACTAACACAAGTGCGAAAAGTGGTTTTTCAACACTATCACAAGTGCAAAAAGTGTTTTTTCCACACTAATACAAGTGCAAAAGTGGTTTCCTGCACCAACACAAGTGCGAAAAGTGGATTTCAACACTAACACAAGTGCGAAAAGTGGTTTTTCAACACTAACACAAGTGCGAAAAGTGGTTTTTCCACAATAATACAAGTGCAAAAGTGGTTTCCTGCACCAACACAAGTGCGAAAAGTGGTTTTTCAACACTAACACAAGTGCGAAAAGTGGTTTTTCAACACTATCACAAGTGCAAAAAGTGTTTTTTCCACACTAATACAAGTGCAAAAGTGGTTTCCTGCACCAACACAAGTGCGAAAAGTGGTTTTTCAACACTAACACAAGTGCGAAAAGTGGTTTTTCCACACTAATACAAGTGCAAAAGTGGTTTCCTGCACAAACACAAGTGCGAACCGTGGTTTTTCAACACTAACACAAGTGCGAAAAGTGGTTTTTCAACACTAACACAAGTGCAAAAAGTGTTTTTTCCACACTAATACAAGTGCAAAAATGCTTTCCTGCACCAACACAAGTGCGAAAAGTGGTTTTTCAACACTAACACAAGTGCGAAAAGTGGTTTTTCAACACTAACACAAGTGCGAAAAGTGGTTTTTCAACACTAACACAAGTGCGAAAAGTGGTTTTTCAACACTATCACAAGTGCAAAAAGTGTTTTTTCCATACTAATACAAGTGCAAAAGTGGTTTCCTGCACCAACACAAGTGCGAAAAGTGGTTTTTCAACACTAACACAAGTGCGAAAAGTGGTTTTTCAACACTATCACAAGTGTGAAAAGTGTTTTTTCCACACTAATACAAGTGCAAAAGTGGTTTCCTGCACCAACACAAGTGTGAAAAGTGGTTTTTCAACACTATCACAAGTGCAAAAAGTGTTTTTTCCACACTAATACAAGTGCAAAAGTGGTTTCCTGCAAGAACACGAGTGCGAAAAGTGGTTTTTCAACACTAACACAAGTGCGAAAAGTGGTTTTTCAACACTAACACAAGTGCGAAAAGTGGTTTTTCAACACTATCACAAGTGCAAAAAGTGTTTTTTCCATACTAATACAAGTGCAAAAGTGGTTTCCTGCACCAACACAAGTGCGAAAAGTGGTTTTTCAACACTAACACAAGTGCGAAAAGTGGTTTTTCAACACTATCACAAGTGCAAAAAGTGTTTTTTCCACACTAATACAAGTGCAAAAGTGGTTTCCTGCAAGAACACAAGTGCGAAAAGTGGTTTTTCAACACTAAAACAAGTGCGAAAAGTGGTTTTTCAACACTATCACAAGTGCAAAAAGTGTTTTTTCCACACTAATACAAGTGCAAAAGTGGTTTCCTGCAAGAACACAAGTGCGAAAAGTGGTTTTTCAACACTAACACAAGTGCGAAAAGTGGTTTTTCAACACTAACACAAGTGCGAAAAGTGGTTTTTCAACACTAACACAAGTGCGAAAAGTGGTTTTTCCACACTAATACAAGTGCAAAAGTGGTTTCTAGTGCGAAAAGTGGTTTTTCAACACTAACACAAGTGCTAAAAGTGGTTTTTCAACACTATCACAAGTGCAAAAAGTGTTTTTTCCACACTAATACAAGTGCAAAAGTGGTTTCCTGCACCAACACAAGTGCGAAAAGTGGTTTCCTGCACCATCACAAGTGCGAAAAGTGGTTTTTCAACACTAACACAAGTGCGAAAAGTGGTTTTTCAACACTATCACAAGTGCAAAAAGTGTTTTTTCCATACTAATACAAGTGCAAAAGTGGTTTCCTGCACCAACACAAGTGCGAAAAGTGGTTTTTCAACACTAACACAAGTGCGAAAAGTGGTTTTTCAACACTAACACAAGTGTGAAAAGTGTTTTTTCTACACTAATACAAGTGCAAAAGTGCTTTCCTGCACCAACACAAGTGGAAAAGTGGTTTTTCAACACTGACACAAGAGCGAAAAGTGGTTTTTCAACAATAACACAAGTGCGAAAAGTGGTTTTTCAACACTATCACAAGTGCAAAAAGTGTTTTTTCCACACTAATACAAGTGCAAAAGTGGTTTCCTGCACCAACACAAGTGCGAAAAGTGGTTTTTCAACACTAACACAAGTGCGAAAAGTGGTTTTTCAACACTAACACAAGTGCGAAAAGTGGTTTTTCAACACTATCACAAGTGCAAAAAGTGTTTTTTCCACACTAATACAAGTGCAAAAGTGGTTTCCTGCACCAACACAAGTGCGAAAAGTGGATTTCAACACTAACACAAGTGCGAAAAGTGGTTTTTCAACACTAACACAAGTGCGAAAAGTGGTTTTTCCACAATAATACAAGTGCAAAAGTGGTTTCCTGCACCAACACAAGTGCGAAAAGTGGTTTTTCAACACTAACACAAGTGCGAAAAGTGGTTTTTCAACACTAACACAAGTGCGAAAAGTGGTTTTTCCACACTAATACAAGTGCAAAAGTGGTTTCCTGCACAAACACAAGTGCGAAAAGTGGTTTTTAAACACTAACACAAGTGCGAAAAGTGGTTTTTCAACACTAACACAAGTGCGAAAAGTGTTTTTTCCACACTAATACAAGTGCAAAAATGCTTTCCTGCACCAACACAAGTGCGAAAAGTGGTTTTTCAACACTAACACAAGTGCGAAAAGTGGTTTTTCAACACTAACACAAGTGCGAAAAGTGGTTTTTCAACACTAACACAAGTGCGAAAAGTGGTTTTTCAACACTATCACAAGTGCAAAAAGTGTTTTTTCCATACTAATACAAGTGCAAAAGTGGTTTCCTGCACCAACACAAGTGCGAAAAGTGGTTTTTCAACACTAACACAAGTGCGAAAAGTGGTTTTTCAACACTATCACAAGTGCAAAAAGTGTTTTTTCCACACTAATACAAGTGCAAAAGTGGTTTCCTGCAAGAACACAAGTGCGAAAAGTGGTTTTTCAACACTAAAACAAGTGCGAAAAGTGGTTTTTCAACACTAAAACAAGTGCGAAAAGTGGTTTTTCAACACTATCACAAGTGCAAAAAGTGTTTTTTCCACACTAATACAAGTGCAAAAGTGGTTTCCTGCAAGAACACAAGTGCGAAAGGTGGTTTTTCAACACTAAAACAAGTGCGAAAAGTGGTTTTTCAACACTATCACAAGTGCGAAAAGTGGTTTTTCCACACTAATACAAGTGTAAAAGTGGTTTCCTGCACCAACACAAGTGCGAAAAGTGGTTTTTCAATACTAACACAAGTGCTAAAAGTGGTTTTTCAACACTATCACAAGTGCAAAAAGTGTTTTTTCCACACTAATACAAGTGCAAAAGTGGTTTCCTGCACCAATACAAGTGCGAAAAGTGGTTTCCTGCACCATCACAAGTGCGAAAAGTGGTTTTTCAACACTAACACAAGTGCGAAAAGTGGTTTTTCAACACTATCACAAGTGCAAAAAGTGTTTTTTCCACACTAATACAAGTGCAAAAGTGGTTTCCTGCACCAACACAAGTGCGAAAAGTGGTTTTTCAACACTAACACAAGTGCGAAAAGTGGTTTTTCAACACTAACACAAGTGCGAAAAGTGTTTTTTCAACACTATCACAAGTGCAAAAAGTGTTTTTTCCACACTAATACAAGTGCAAAAGTGGTTTCCTGCACCAACACAAGTGCGAAAAGTGGTTTTTCAACACTAACACAAGTGCGAAAAGTTGTTTTTCAGCACTAACACAAGTGCGAAAAGTGGTCTTCCACACGAATACAAGTGCAAAAGTGGTTTCCTGCACCAACACAAGTGCGAAAAGTGGTTTTTCAACACTAACACAAGTGCGAAAAGTGGTTTTTCAACACTATCACAAGTGCAAAAAGTGTTTTTTCCACACTAATACAAGTGCAAAAGTGGTTTCCTGCACCAACACAAGTGTGAAAAGTGGTTTTTCAACACTAACACAAGTGCAAAAAGTGGTTTTTCAACAATAACAAGTGCGAAAAGTGGTTTTTCAACACTATCACAAGTGCAAAAAGTGTTTTTTCCACACTAATACAAGTGCAAAAGTGGTTTCCTGCACCAACACAAGTGCGAAAAGTGGTTTTTCAACACTAACAAAAGTGCGAAAAGTGGTTTTTCAACACTAACACAAGTGCGAAAAGTGGTTTTTCAACACTATCACAAGTGCAAAAGTGGTTTCCTGCACCAACACAAGTGCGAAAAGTGGTTTTTCAACAATAACACAAGTGCAAAAAGTGGTTTTTCAACACTAACATAAGTGCGAAAAGTGGTTTTTCAACACTATCACAAGTGCAAAAAGTGTTTTTTCCACACTAATACAAGTGCAAAAGTGGTTTCCTGCACCAACACAAGTGCGAAAAGTGGTTTTTCAACACTAAGACAAGTGCAAAAAGTGTTTTTTCCACACTAATACAAGTGCAAAAGTGGTTTCCTGCACCAACACAAGTGTGAAAAGTGGTTTTTCAACACTAACACAAGTGCGAAAAGTGGTTTTTCAACACTAACACAAGTGCGAAAAGTGGTTTTTCAACACTATCACAAGTGCAAAAAGTGTTTTTCCACACTAATACAAGTGCAAAAGTGGTTTCCTGCAAGAACACAAGTGCAAAAAGTGGTTTTTCAACACTAACACAAGTGCGAAAAGTGGTTTTTCCACACTAATACAAGTGCAAAAGTGGTTTCCTGCACCAACACGAGTGCGAAAAGTGGTTTTTCAACACTAACACAAGTGCTAAAAGTAGTTTTTCAACACTATCACAAGTGCAAAAAGTGTTTTTTCCACACTAATACAAGTGCAAAAGTGGTTTCCTGCACCAACACAAGTGCGAAAAGTGGTTTCCTGCACCATCACAAGTGCGAAAAGTGGTTTTTCAACACTAACACAAGTGCGAAAAGTGGTTTTTCAACACTATCACAAGTGCAAAAAGTGTTTCTTCCATACTAATACAAGTGCAAAAGTGGTTTCCTGCACCAACACAAGTGCGAAAAGTGGTTTTTCAACACTAACACAAGTGTGAAAAGTGTTTTTTCCACACTAATACAAGTGCAAAAGTGGTTTCCTGCACCAACACAAGTGTGAAAAGTGGTTTTTCAACACTAACACAAGAGCGAAAAGTGGTTTTTCAACAATAACACAAGTGCGAAAAGTGGTTTTTCAACACTATCACAAGTGCAAAAAGTGTTTTTTCCACACTAATACAAGTGCAAAAGTGGTTTCCTGCACCAACACAAGTGCGAAAAGTGGTTTTCAACACTAACACAAGTGCGAAAAGTGGTTTTTCAACACTAACACAAGTGCGAAAAGTGGTTTTTCAACACTAACACAAGTGCGAAAAGTGGTTTTTCAACACTATCACAAGTGCAAAAAGTGTTTTTTCCACACTAATACAAGTGCAAAAGTGGTTTCCTTCACCAACACAAGTGCGAAAAGTGGTTTCCTGCACCATCACAAGTGCGAAAAGTGGTTTTTCAACACTAACACAAGTGCGAAAAGTGGTTTTTCAACACTATCACAAGTGCAAAAAGTGTTTTTTCCACACTAATACAAGTGCAAAAGTGATTTCCTGCACCTACCCAAGTGCGAAAAGTGGTTTTTCAACAATAACACAAGTGCAAAAAGTGGTTTTTCAACACTAACATAAGTGCGAAAAGTGGTTTCCTGCACCAACACAAGTGCGAAAAGTGGTTTTTCAACACTAACAAAAGTGCGAAAAGTGGTTTTTCAACACTAACACAAGTGCGAAAAGTGGTTTTTCAACACTAACACAAGTGCGAAAAGTGGTTTTTCAACACTATCACAAGTGCAAAAAGTGTTTTTTCCATACTAATACAAGTGCAAAAGTGGTTTCCTGCACCAACACAAGTGCGAAAAGTGGTTTTTCAACACTAAAACAAGTGCGAAAAGTGGTTTTTCAACACTATCACAAGTGCAAAAAGTGTTTTTTCCACACTAATACAAGTGCAAAAGTGGTTTCCTGCAAGAACACAAGTGCGAAAAGTGGTTTTTCAACACTAACACAAGTGCGAAAAGTGGTTTTTCAACACTAACATAAGTGCGAAAAGTGGTTTTTCCACACTAATACAAGTGCAAAAGTGGTTTCCTGCACCAACACGAGTGCGAAAAGTGGTTTTTCAACACTAACACAAGTGCTAAAAGTGGTTTTTCAACACTATCACAAGTGCAAAAAGTGTTTTTTCCACACTAATACAAGTGCAAAAGTGGTTTCCTGCACCAACACAAGTGTGAAAAGTGGTTTCCTGCACCATCACAAGTGCAAAAAGCGGTTTTTCAACACTATCACAAGTGCAAAAAGTGTTTTTTCCATACTAATACAAGTGCAAAAGTGGTTTCCTGCACCAACACAAGTGCGAAAAGTGGTTTTTCAACACTAACACAAGTGCGAAAAGTGGTTTTTCAACACTAACACAAGTGTGAAAAGTGTTTTTTCCACACTAATACAAGTGCAAAAGTGGTTTCCTGCACCAACACAAGTGGAAAAGTGGTTTTTCAACACTGACACAAGAGCGAAAAGTGGTTTTTTCAACAATAACACACACAAGTGCGAAAAGTGGTTTTTCAACACTATCACAAGTGCAAAAAGTGTTTTTTCCACACTAATACAAGTGCAAAAGTGGTTTCCTGCACCAACACAAGTGCGAAAAGTGGTTTTTCAACACTAACACAAGTGCGAAAAGTGGTTTTTCAACACTAACACAAGTGCGAAAAGTGGTTTTTCAACACTATCACAAGTGCAAAAAGTGTTTTTTCCACACTAATACAAGTGCAAAAGTGGTTTCCTGCACCAACACAAGTGCGAAAAGTGGATTTCAACACTAACACAAGTGCGAAAAGTGGTTTTTCAACACTAACACAAGTGCGAAAAGTGGTTTTTCCACAATAATACAAGTGCAAAAGTGGTTTCCTGCACCAACACAAGTGCGAAAAGTGGTTTTTCAACACTAACACAAGTGCGAAAAGTGGTTTTTCAACACTATCACAAGTGCAAAAAGTGTTTTTTCCACACTAATACAAGTGCAAAAGTGGTTTCCTGCACCAACACAAGTGCGAAAAGTGGTTTTTCAACACTAACACAAGTGCGAAAAGTGGTTTTTCCACACTAATACAAGTGCAAAAGTGGTTTCCTGCACAAACACAAGTGCGAACCGTGGTTTTTCAACACTAACACAAGTGCGAAAAGTGGTTTTTCAACACTAACACAAGTGCAAAAAGTGTTTTTTCCACACTAATACAAGTGCAAAAATGCTTTCCTGCACCAACACAAGTGCGAAAAGTGGTTTTTCAACACTAACACAAGTGCGAAAAGTTGTTTTTCAACACTAACACAAGTGCGAAAAGTGGTTTTTCAACACTAACACAAGTGCGAAAAGTGGTTTTTCAACACTATCACAAGTGCAAAAAGTGTTTTTTCCATACTAATACAAGTGCAAAAGTGGTTTCCTGCACCAACACAAGTGCGAAAAGTGGTTTTTCAACACTAACACAAGTGCGAAAAGTGGTTTTTCAACACTATCACAAGTGTGAAAAGTGTTTTTTCCACACTAATACAAGTGCAAAAGTGGTTTCCTGCACCAACACAAGTGTGAAAAGTGGTTTTTCAACACTAACACAAGTGCGAAAAGTGGTTTTTCAACACTATCACAAGTGCAAAAAGTGTTTTTTCCAAACTAATACAAGTGCAAAAGTGGTTTCCTGCACCAACACAAGTGCGAAAAGTGGTTTTTCAACACTAACACAAGTGCGAAAAGTGGTTTTTCAACACTATCACAAGTGTGAAAAGTGTTTTTTCCACACTAATACAAGTGCAAAAGTGGTTTCCTGCACCAACACAAGTGTGAAAAGTGGTTTTTCAACACTATCACAAGTGCAAAAAGTGTTTTTTCCACACTAATACAAGTGCAAAAGTGGTTTCCTGCAAGAACACGAGTGCGAAAAGTGGTTTTTCAACACTAACACAAGTGCTAAAAGTGGTTTTTCAACACTATCACAAGTGCAAAAAGTGTTTTTTCCACACTAATACAAGTGCAAAAGTGGTTTCCTGCACCAACACAAGTGCGAAAAGTGGTTTCCTGCACCATCACAAGTGCGAAAAGTGGTTTTTCAACACTAACACAAGTGCGAAAAGTGGTTTTTCAACACTATCACAAGTGCAAAAAGTGTTTTTTCCATACTAATACAAGTGCAAAAGTGGTTTCCTGCACCAACACGAGTGCGAAAAGTGGTTTTTCAACACTAACACAAGTGCGAAAAGTGGTTTTTCAACACTAACACAAGTGTGAAAAGTGTTTTTTCCACACTAATACAAGTGCAAAAGTGGTTTCCTGCACCAACACAAGTGGAAAAGTGGTTTTTCAACACTGACACAAGAGCGAAAAGTGGTTTTTCAACAATAACACAAGTGCGAAAAGTGGTTTTTCAACACTAACACAAGTGCGAAAAGTGGTTTTTCAACACTATCACAAGTGCAAAAAGTGTTTTTTCCACACTAATACAAGTGCAAAAGTGGTTTCCTGCACCAACACAAGTGCGAAAAGTGGATTTCAACACTAACACAAGTGCGAAAAGTGGTTTTTCAACACTAACACAAGTGCGAAAAGTGGTTTTTCCACACTAATACAAGTGCAAAAGTGGTTTCCTGCACCAACACAAGTGCGAAAAGTGGTTTTTCAACACTAACACAAGTGCGAAAAGTGGTTTTTCAACACTATCACAAGTGCAAAAAGTGTTTTTTCCACACTAATACAAGTGCAAAAGTGGTTTCCTGCACCAACACAAATGCGAAAAGTGGTTTTTCAACACTAACACAAGTGCGAAAAGTGGTTTTTCAACACTAACACAAGTGCGAAAAGTGGTTTTTCCACACTAATACAAGTGCAAAAGTGGTTTCCTGCACAAACACAAGTGCGAAAAGTGGTTTTTCAACACTAACACAAGTGCGAAAAGTGGTTTTTCAACACTAACACAAGTGCGAAAAGTGTTTTTTCCACACTAATACAAGTGCAAAAATGCTTTCCTGCACCAACACAAGTGCGAAAAGTGGTTTTTCAACACTAACACAAGTGCGAAAAGTGGTTTTTCAACACTAACACAAGTGCGAAAAGTGGTTTTTCAACACTAACACAAGTGCGAAAAGTGGTTTTTCAACACTATCACAAGTGCAAAAAGTGTTTTTTCCATACTAATACAAGTGCAAAAGTGGTTTCCTGCACCAACACAAGTGCGAAAAGTGGTTTTTCAACACTAACACAAGTGCGAAAAGTGGTTTTTCAACACTATCACAAGTGTGAAAAGTGTTTTTTCCACACTAATACAAGTGCAAAAGTGGTTTCCTGCACCAACACAAGTGCGAAAAGTGGTTTTTCAACACTAACACAAGTGCGAAAAGTGGTTTTTCAACACTATCACAAGTGCAAAAAGTGTTTTTTCCACACTAATACAAGTGCAAAAGTGGTTTCCTGCACCAACACAAGTGTGAAAAGTGGTTTTTCAACACTATCACAAGTGCAAAAAGTGTTTTTTCCACACTAATACAAGTGCAAAAGTGGTTTCCTGCAAGAACACAAGTGCGAAAAGTGGTTTTTCAACACTATCACAAGTGCAAAAAGTGTTTTTTCCACACTAATACAAGTGCAAAAGTGGTTTCCTGCACCAACACAAGTGCGAAAAGTGGTTTTTCAACACTAACACAAGTGCGAAAAGTGGTCTTTCAACACTAACACAAGTGCGAAAAGTGGTTTTTCCACACTAATACAAGTGCAAAAGTGGTTTCCTGCACCAACACAAGTGCGAAAAGTGGTTTTTCAACACTAACACAAGTGCTAAAAGTGGTTTTTCAACACTATCACAAGTGCAAAAAGTGTTTTTTCCACACTAATACAAGTGCAAAAGTGGTTTCCTGCACCAACACAAGTGCGAAAAGTGGTTTTTCAACACTAACACAAGTGCGAAAAGTGTTTTTTCCACACTAATACAAGTGCAAAAGTGGTTTCCTGCACCATCACAAGTGCGAAAAGTGGTTTTTCAACACTAACACAAGTGCGAAAAGTGGTTTTTCAACACTAACACAAGTGCGAAAAGTGGTTTTTCAACACTAACACAAGTGCGAAAAGTGGTTTTTCAACACTATCACAAGTGCAAAAAGTGTTTTTTCCATACTAATACAAGTGCAAAAGTGGTTTCCTGCACCAACACAAGTGCGAAAAGTGGTTTTTCAACACTAACACAAGTGCGAAAAGTGGTTTTTCAACACTAACACAAGTGTGAAAAGTGTTTTTTCCACACTAATACAAGTGCAAAAGTGGTTTCCTGCACCAACACAAGTGCGAAAAGTGGTTTTTCAACACTAACACAAGTGCAAAAAGTGTTTTTTCCACACTAATACAAGTGCAAAAGTGGTTTCCTGCACCAACACAAGTGCAAAAAGTGGTTTTTCAATACTAACAAGTGCAAAAAGTGGTTTTTCCACACTAATACAAGTGCAAAAGTGGTTTCCTGCACCAACATAAGTGCGAAAAGTGGTTTTTCAACACTAACACAAGTGCGAAAAGTGGTTTTTCAACACTAACACAAGTGCGAAAAGTGGTTTTTCCACACTAATACAAGTGCAAAAGTGGTTCCTGCACCAACACAAGTGCGAAAAGTGGTTTTTCAACACTAACACAAGTGCGAAAAGTGGTTTTTCAACACTAACACAAGTGCGAAAAGTGTTTTTCCCACACTAATACAAGTGCAAAAGTGGTTTCCTGCACCAACATAAGTGCGAAAAGTGGTTTTTCAACACTAATACAAGTGCGAAAAGTGGTTTTTCAACACTAACACAAGTGCGAAAAGTGGTTTTTCAACACTAACACAAGTGCGAAAAGTGGTTTTTCAACACTAACACAAGTGCGAAAAGTGGTTTTTCAACACTATCACAAGTGCAACTAGAATCCGGGCACTCGGTAGAGCGCATACCTTCGCCGCAGCTACTGTTCTGTACTTGGCATGGGAGTGTATGCGATGTGAAACTTTATGTGAAATGCGATCGATTTTTAAAAATCAGAATTTGAGCAAATCTGTTTCATTCGTCTGTTAATATGCCTCATCTCTTGACAAATCTGCAATTATAATTTTTTTTGAGGTTGAAATGATCGCGGGAGATTGCGTTATAGTGATGACGTCCTGGATGGACATCTTCTTCTTCAGTCGCGCATAACTTTGAGTGAAATACGATCGAGTTAAAAATAGTCAGAATTTGAGCAAATCTGTTTCATTCGTTTGTTAATATGCCTCATCTATTGTCAAATCTGCAATTATAATTTTTTTTGAGGTTGAAATGATCGCGGGAGATCGCGTTATAGTGATGACGTCCTGGATGGACATCTTCTTCTTCAGTCGCTCATAACTTTGAGTGAAATACGATCGAGTTAAAAATAGTCAGAATTTGAGCAAATCTGTTTCCCAAAATCTAATCAAATGTGTCCCGTATAATAACCAATCATCCCACCAAATTTCATGCAATTCGGTTGAATACTTTTTGAGTTATGCGATTAACATACACACACACAGACATACAAATAAATACACAGCGATCAAAACATAACCTTCCGCTTTTGCGAAGGTAAAAAGTGTTTTTTCCATACTAATACAAGTGCAAAAGTGGTTTCCTGCACCAACACAAGTGCGAAAAGTGGTTTTTCAACACGAACACAAGTGCGAAAAGTGTTTTTTCAACACTATCACAAGTGTGAAAAGTGTTTTTTCCACACTAATACAAGTGCAAAAGTGGTTTCCTGCACCAACACAAGTGCGAAAAGTGGTTTTTCAACACTAACACAAGTGCGAAAAGTGGTCTTTCAACACTAACACAAGTGCGAAAAGTGGTTTTTCAACACTATCACAAGTGCAAAAAGTGTTTTTTCCACACTAATACAAGTGCAAAAGTGGTTTCCTGCAAGAACACAAGTGCAAAGAGTGGTTTTTCAACACTAACACAAGTGCGAAAAGTGGTTTTTCCACACTAATACAAGTGCAAAAGTGGTTTCCTGCACCAACACAAGTGCAAAAAGTGGTTTTTCAACACTAACACAAGTGCTAAAAGTGGTTTTTCAACACTATCACAAGTGCAAAAAGTGTTTTTTCCACACTAATACAAGTGCAAAAGTGGTTTCCTGCACCAACACAAGTGCGAAAAGTGGTTTCCTGCACCATCACAAGTGCGAAAAGTGGTTTTTCAACACTAACACTAGTGCGAAAAGTGGTTTTTCCACACTAATACAAGTGCAAAAGTGGTTTCCTGCACCAACACAAGTGCGAAAAGTGGTTTTTCAACACTAACACAAGTGCTAAAAGTGGTTTTTCAACACTATCACAAGTGCAAAAAGTGTTTTTTCCACACTAATACAAGTGCAAAAGTGGTTTCCTGCACCAACACAAGTGCGAAAAGTGGTTTCCTGCACCATCACAAGTGCGAAAAGTGGTTTTTCAACACTAACACAAGTGCGAAAAGTGGTTTTTCCACACTAATACAAGTGCAAAAGTGGTTTCCTGCACCAACACAAGTGCGAAAAGTGGTTTTTCAACACTAACACAAGTGCTAAAAGTGATTTTTCAACACTATCACAAGGGCAAAAAGTGTTTTTTCCACACTAATACAAGTGCAAAAGTGGTTTCCTGCACCAACACAAGTGCGAAAAGTGGTTTTTCAACACTAACACAAGTGCGAAAAGTGGTTTTTCAACACTATCACAAGTGCAAAAAGTGTTTTTTCCATACTAATACAAGTGCAAAAGTGGTTTCCTGCACCAACACAAGTGCGAAAAGTGTTTTTTCAATACTAACACAAGTGCGAAAAGTGGTTTTTCAACACTAACACAAGTGTGAAAAGTGTTTTTTTTCCACACTAATACAAGTGCAAAAGTGGTTTCCTGCACCAACACAAGTGCAAAAAGTGGTTTTTCAACACTAACACAAGTGCTAAAAGTGGTTTTTCAACACTATCACAAGTGCAAAAAGTGTTTTTTCCACACTAATACAAGTGCAAAAGTGGCTTCCTGCACCAACACAAGTGCGAAATGTGGTTTCCTGCACCATCACAAGTGCGAAAAGTGGTTTTTCAACACTAACACAAGTGCGAAAAGTGGTTTTTCAACACTATCACAAGTGCAAAAAGTGTTTTTTCCATACTAATACAAGTGCAAAAGTGGTTTCCTGCACCAACACAAGTGCGAAAAGTGGTTTTTCAACACTAACACAAGTGCGAAAAGTGGTTTTTCAACACTAACACAAGTGTGAAAAGTGTTTTTTCCACACTAATATAAGTGCAAAAGTGGTTTCCTGCACCAACACAAGTGTGAAAAGTGGTTTTTCAACACTAACACAAGTGCGAAAAGTGGTTTTTCAACACTATCACAAGTGCAAAAAGTGTTTTTTCCACACTAATACAAGTGCAAAAATGCTTTCCTGCACCAACACAAGTGCGAAAAGTGGTTTTTCAACACTAACACAAGTGCGAAAAGTGGTTTTTCAACACTAACACAAGTGCGAAAAGTGGTTTTTCAACACTAACACAAGTGCGAAAAGTGGTTTTTCAACACTACCACAAGTGCAAAAAGTGTTTTTTCCATACTAATACAAGTGCAAAAGTGGTTTCCTGCACCAACACAAGTGCGAAAAGTGGTTTTTCAACACTAACACAAGTGCGAAAAGTGGTTTTTCAACACTATCACAAGTGCAAAAAGTGTTTTTTCCACACTAATACAAGTGCAAAAGTGGTTTCCTGCACCAACACAAGTGCGAAAAGTGGTTTTTCAACACTAACACAAGTGCGAAAAGTGGTTTTTCCACACTAATACAAGTGCAAAAGTGGTTTGCTGCACAAACACAAGTGCGAACCGTGGTTTTTCAACACTAACACAAGTGCGAAAAGTGGTTTTTCAACACTAACACAAGTGCAAAAAGTGTTTTTTCCACACTAATACAAGTGCAAAAATGCTTTCCTGCACCAACACAAGTGCGAAAAGTGGTTTTTCAACACTAACACAAGTGCGAAAAGTGGTTTTTCAACACTAACACAAGTGCGAAAAGTGGTTTTTCAACACTAACACAAGTGCGAAAAGTGGTTTTTCAACACTATCACAAGTGCAAAAAGTGTTTTTTCCATACTAATACAAGTGCAAAAGTGGTTTCCTGCACCAACACAAGTGCGAAAAGTGGTTTTTCAACACTAACACAAGTGCGAAAAGTGGTTTTTCAACACTATCACAAGTGTGAAAAGTGTTTTTTCCACACTAATACAAGTGCAAAAGTGGTTTCCTGCACCAACACAAGTGTGAAAAGTGGTTTTTCAACACTAACACAAGTGCGAAAAGTGGTTTTTCAACACTATCACAAGTGCAAAAAGTGTTTTTTCCATACTAATACAAGTGCAAAAGTGGTTTCCTGCACCAACACAAGTGCGAAAAGTGGTTTTTCAACACTAACACAAGTGCGAAAAGTGGTTTTTCAACACTATCACAAGTGTGAAAAGTGTTTTTTCCACACTAATACAAGTGCAAAAGTGGTTTCCTGCACCAACACAAGTGTGAAAAGTGGTTTTTCAACACTATCACAAGTGCAAAAAGTGTTTTTTCCACACTAATACAAGTGCAAAAGTGGTTTCCTGCAAGAACACGAGTGCGAAAAGTGGTTTTTCAACACTAACACAAGTGCTAAAAGTGGTTTTTCAACACTATCACAAGTGCAAAAAGTGTTTTTTCCACACTAATACAAGTGCAAAAGTGGTTTCCTGCACCAACACAAGTGCGAAAAGTGGTTTCCTGCACCATCACAAGTGCGAAAAGTGGTTTTTCAACACTAACACAAGTGCGAAAAGTGGTTTTTCAACACTATCACAAGTGCAAAAAGTGTTTTTTCCATACTAATACAAGTGCAAAAGTGGTTTCCTGCACCAACACAAGTGCGAAAAGTGGTTTTTCAACACTAACACAAGTGCGAAAAGTGGTTTTTCAACACTAACACAAGTGTGAAAAGTGTTTTTTCCACACTAATACAAGTGCAAAAGTGGTTTCCTGCACCAACACAAGTGGAAAAGTGGTTTTTCAACACTGACACAAGAGCGAAAAGTGGTTTTTCAACAATAACACAAGTGCGAAAAGTGGTTTTTCAACACTAACACAAGTGCGAAAAGTGGTTTTTCAACACTATCACAAGTGCAAAAAGTGTTTTTTCCACACTATCACAAGTGCAAAAAGTGTTTTTTCCACACTAATACAAGTGCAAAAGTGGTTTCCTGCACCAACACAAGTGCGAAAAGTGGATTTCAACACTAACACAAGTGCGAAAAGTGGTTTTTCAACACTAACACAAGTGCGAAAAGTGGTTTTTCCACACTAATACAAGTGCAAAAGTGGTTTCCTGCACCAACACAAGTGCGAAAAGTGGTTTTTCAACACTAACACAAGTGCGAAAAGTGGTTTTTCAACACTATCACAAGTGCAAAAAGTGTTTTTTCCACACTAATACAAGTGCAAAAGTGGTTTCCTGCACCAACACAAATGCGAAAAGTGGTTTTTCAACACTAACACAAGTGCGAAAAGTGGTTTTTCAACACTAACACAAGTGCGAAAAGTGGTTTTTCCACACTAATACAAGTGCAAAAGTGGTTTCCTGCACAAACACAAGTGCGAAAAGTGGTTTTTCAACACTAACACAAGTGCGAAAAGTGGTTTTTCAACACTAACACAAGTGCGAAAAGTGTTTTTTCCACACTAATACAAGTGCAAAAATGCTTTCCTGCACCAACACAAGTGCGAAAAGTGGTTTTTCAACACTAACACAAGTGCGAAAAGTGGTTTTTCAACACTAACACAAGTGCGAAAAGTGGTTTTTCAACACTAACACAAGTGCGAAAAGTGGTTTTTCAACACTATCACAAGTGCAAAAAGTGTTTTTTCCATACTAATACAAGTGCAAAAGTGGTTTCCTGCACCAACACAAGTGCGAAAAGTGGTTTTTCAACACTAACACAAGTGCGAAAAGTGGTTTTTCAACACTATCACAAGTGTGAAAAGTGTTTTTTCCACACTAATACAAGTGCAAAAGTGGTTTCCTGCACCAACACAAGTGCGAAAAGTGGTTTTTCAACACTAACACAAGTGCGAAAAGTGGTTTTTCAACACTATCACAAGTGCAAAAAGTGTTTTTTCCACACTAATACAAGTGCAAAAGTGGTTTCCTGCACCAACACAAGTGTGAAAAGTGGTTTTTCAACACTATCACAAGTGCAAAAAGTGTTTTTTCCACACTAATACAAGTGCAAAAGTGGTTTCCTGCAAGAACACAAGTGCGAAAAGTGGTTTTTCAACACTATCACAAGTGCAAAAAGTGTTTTTTCCACACTAATACAAGTGCAAAAGTGGTTTCCTGCACCAACACAAGTGCGAAAAGTGGTTTTTCAACACTAACACAAGTGCGAAAAGTGGTCTTTCAACACTAACACAAGTGCGAAAAGTGGTTTTTCCACACTAATACAAGTGCAAAAGTGGTTTCCTGCACCAACACAAGTGCGAAAAGTGGTTTTTCAACACTAACACAAGTGCTAAAAGTGGTTTTTCAACACTATCACAAGTGCAAAAAGTGTTTTTTCCACACTAATACAAGTGCAAAAGTGGTATCCTGCACCAACACAAGTGCGAAAAGTGGTTTTTCAACACTAACACAAGTGCGAAAAGTGTTTTTTCCACACTAATACAAGTGCAAAAGTGGTTTCCTGCACCATCACAAGTGCGAAAAGTGGTTTTTCAACACTAACACAAGTGCGAAAAGTGGTTTTTCAACACTAACACAAGTGCGAAAAGTGGTTTTTCAACACTAACACAAGTGCGAAAAGTGGTTTTTCAACACTATCACAAGTGCAAAAAGTGTTTTTTCCATACTAATACAAGTGCAAAAGTGGTTTCCTGCACCAACACAAGTGCGAAAAGTGGTTTTTCAACACTATCACAAGTGCAAAAAGTGTTTTTTCCACACTAATACAAGTGCAAAAGTGGTTTCCTGCAAGAACACAAGTGCAAAGAGTGGTTTTTCAACACTAACACAAGTGCGAAAAGTGGTTTTTCCACACTAATACAAGTGCAAAAGTGGTTTCCTGCACCAACACAAGTGCAAAAAGTGGTTTTTCAACACTAACACAAGTGCTAAAAGTGGTTTTTCAACACTATCACAAGTGCAAAAAGTGTTTTTTCCACACTAATACAAGTGCAAAAGTGGTTTCCTGCACCAACACAAGTGCGAAAAGTGGTTTCCTGCACCATCACAAGTGCGAAAAGTGGTTTTTCAACACTAACACAAGTGCGAAAAGTGGTTTTTCCACACTAATACAAGTGCAAAAGTGGTTTCCTGCACCAACACAAGTGCGAAAAGTGGTTTTTCAACACTAACACAAGTGCTAAAAGTGGTTTTTCAACACTATCACAAGTGCAAAAAGTGTTTTTTCCACACTAATACAAGTGCAAAAGTGGTTTCCTGCACCAACACAAGTGCGAAAAGTGGTTTCCTGCACCATCACAAGTGCGAAAAGTGGTTTTTCAACACTAACACAAGTGCGAAAAGTGGTTTTTCCACACTAATACAAGTGCAAAAGTGGTTTCCTGCACCAACACAAGTGCGAAAAGTGGTTTTTCAACACTAACACAAGTGCTAAAAGTGATTTTTCAACACTATCACAAGGGCAAAAAGTGTTTTTTCCACACTAATACAAGTGCAAAAGTGGTTTCCTGCACCAACACAAGTGCGAAAAGTGGTTTTTCAACACTAACACAAGTGCGAAAAGTGGTTTTTCAACACTATCACAAGTGCAAAAAGTGTTTTTTCCATACTAATACAAGTGCAAAAGTGGTTTCCTGCACCAACACAAGTGCGAAAAGTGTTTTTTCAATACTAACACAAGTGCGAAAAGTGGTTTTTCAACACTAACACAAGTGTGAAAAGTGTTTTTTTTCCACACTAATACAAGTGCAAAAGTGGTTTCCTGCACCAACACAAGTGCAAAAAGTGGTTTTTCAACACTAACACAAGTGCTAAAAGTGGTTTTTCAACACTATCACAAGTGCAAAAAGTGTTTTTTCCACACTAATACAAGTGCAAAAGTGGCTTCCTGCACCAACACAAGTGCGAAATGTGGTTTCCTGCACCATCACAAGTGCGAAAAGTGGTTTTTCAACACTAACACAAGTGCGAAAAGTGGTTTTTCAACACTATCACAAGTGCAAAAAGTGTTTTTTCCATACTAATACAAGTGCAAAAGTGGTTTCCTGCACCAACACAAGTGCGAAAAGTGGTTTTTCAACACTAACACAAGTGCGAAAAGTGGTTTTTCCACACTAATACAAGTGCAAAAGTGGTTTCCTGCACAAACACAAGTGCGAACCGTGGTTTTTCAACACTAACACAAGTGCGAAAAGTGGTTTTTCAACACTAACACAAGTGCAAAAAGTGTTTTTTCCACACTAATACAAGTGCAAAAATGCTTTCCTGCACCAACACAAGTGCGAAAAGTGGTTTTTCAACACTAACACAAGTGCGAAAAGTGGTTTTTCAACACTAACACAAGTGCGAAAAGTGGTTTTTCAACACTAACACAAGTGCGAAAAGTGGTTTTTCAACACTATCACAAGTGCAAAAAGTGTTTTTTCCATACTAATACAAGTGCAAAAGTGGTTTCCTGCACCAACACAAGTGCGAAAAGTGGTTTTTCAACACTAACACAAGTGCGAAAAGTGGTTTTTCAACACTATCACAAGTGTGAAAAGTGTTTTTTCCACACTAATACAAGTGCAAAAGTGGTTTCCTGCACCAACACAAGTGTGAAAAGTGGTTTTTCAACACTATCACAAGTGCAAAAAGTGTTTTTTCCACACTAATACAAGTGCAAAAGTGGTTTCCTGCAAGAACACGAGTGCGAAAAGTGGTTTTTCAACACTAACACAAGTGCGAAAAGTGGTTTTTCAACACTAACACAAGTGCGAAAAGTGGTTTTTCAACACTATCACAAGTGCAAAAAGTGTTTTTTCCATACTAATACAAGTGCAAAAGTGGTTTCCTGCACCAACACAAGTGCGAAAAGTGGTTTTTCAACACTAACACAAGTGCGAAAAGTGGTTTTTCAACACTATCACAAGTGCAAAAAGTGTTTTTTCCACACTAATACAAGTGCAAAAGTGGTTTCCTGCAAGAACACAAGTGCGAAAAGTGGTTTTTCAACACTAAAACAAGTGCGAAAAGTGGTTTTTCAACACTATCACAAGTGCAAAAAGTGTTTTTTCCACACTAATACAAGTGCAAAAGTGGTTTCCTGCAAGAACACAAGTGCGAAAAGTGGTTTTTCAACACTAACACAAGTGCGAAAAGTGGTTTTTCAACACTAACACAAGTGCGAAAAGTGGTTTTTCAACACTAACACAAGTGCGAAAAGTGGTTTTTCCACACTAATACAAGTGCAAAAGTGGTTTCTAGTGCGAAAAGTGGTTTTTCAACACTAACACAAGTGCTAAAAGTGGTTTTTCAACACTATCACAAGTGCAAAAAGTGTTTTTTCCACACTAATACAAGTGCAAAAGTGGTTTCCTGCACCAACACAAGTGCGAAAAGTGGTTTCCTGCACCATCACAAGTGCGAAAAGTGGTTTTTCAACACTAACACAAGTGCGAAAAGTGGTTTTTCAACACTATCACAAGTGCAAAAAGTGTTTTTTCCATACTAATACAAGTGCAAAAGTGGTTTCCTGCACCAACACAAGTGCGAAAAGTGGTTTTTCAACACTAACACAAGTGCGAAAAGTGGTTTTTCAACACTAACACAAGTGTGAAAAGTGTTTTTTCTACACTAATACAAGTGCAAAAGTGCTTTCCTGCACCAACACAAGTGGAAAAGTGGTTTTTCAACACTGACACAAGAGCGAAAAGTGGTTTTTCAACAATAACACAAGTGCGAAAAGTGGTTTTTCAACACTATCACAAGTGCAAAAAGTGTTTTTTCCACACTAATACAAGTGCAAAAGTGGTTTCCTGCACCAACACAAGTGCGAAAAGTGGTTTTTCAACACTAACACAAGTGCGAAAAGTGGTTTTTCAACACTAACACAAGTGCGAAAAGTGGTTTTTCAACACTATCACAAGTGCAAAAAGTGTTTTTTCCACACTAATACAAGTGCAAAAGTGGTTTCCTGCACCAACACAAGTGCGAAAAGTGGATTTCAACACTAACACAAGTGCGAAAAGTGGTTTTTCAACACTAACACAAGTGCGAAAAGTGGTTTTTCCACAATAATACAAGTGCAAAAGTGGTTTCCTGCACCAACACAAGTGCGAAAAGTGGTTTTTCAACACTAACACAAGTGCGAAAAGTGGTTTTTCAACACTAACACAAGTGCGAAAAGTGGTTTTTCCACACTAATACAAGTGCAAAAGTGGTTTCCTGCACAAACACAAGTGCGAAAAGTGGTTTTTAAACACTAACACAAGTGCGAAAAGTGGTTTTTCAACACTAACACAAGTGCGAAAAGTGTTTTTTCCACACTAATACAAGTGCAAAAATGCTTTCCTGCACCAACACAAGTGCGAAAAGTGGTTTTTCAACACTAACACAAGTGCGAAAAGTGGTTTTTCAACACTAACACAAGTGCGAAAAGTGGTTTTTCAACACTAACACAAGTGCGAAAAGTGGTTTTTCAACACTATCACAAGTGCAAAAAGTGTTTTTTCCATACTAATACAAGTGCAAAAGTGGTTTCCTGCACCAACACAAGTGCGAAAAGTGGTTTTTCAACACTAACACAAGTGCGAAAAGTGGTTTTTCAACACTATCACAAGTGCAAAAAGTGTTTTTTCCACACTAATACAAGTGCAAAAGTGGTTTCCTGCAAGAACACAAGTGCGAAAAGTGGTTTTTCAACACTAAAACAAGTGCGAAAAGTGGTTTTTCAACACTAAAACAAGTGCGAAAAGTGGTTTTTCAACACTATCACAAGTGCAAAAAGTGTTTTTTCCACACTAATACAAGTGCAAAAGTGGTTTCCTGCAAGAACACAAGTGCGAAAGGTGGTTTTTCAACACTAAAACAAGTGCGAAAAGTGGTTTTTCAACACTATCACAAGTGCGAAAAGTGGTTTTTCCACACTAATACAAGTGTAAAAGTGGTTTCCTGCACCAACACAAGTGCGAAAAGTGGTTTTTCAATACTAACACAAGTGCTAAAAGTGGTTTTTCAACACTATCACAAGTGCAAAAAGTGTTTTTTCCACACTAATACAAGTGCAAAAGTGGTTTCCTGCACCAATACAAGTGCGAAAAGTGGTTTCCTGCACCATCACAAGTGCGAAAAGTGGTTTTTCAACACTAACACAAGTGCGAAAAGTGGTTTTTCAACACTATCACAAGTGCAAAAAGTGTTTTTTCCACACTAATACAAGTGCAAAAGTGGTTTCCTGCACCAACACAAGTGCGAAAAGTGGTTTTTCAACACTAACACAAGTGCGAAAAGTGGTTTTTCAACACTAACACAAGTGCGAAAAGTGTTTTTTCAACACTATCACAAGTGCAAAAAGTGTTTTTTCCACACTAATACAAGTGCAAAAGTGGTTTCCTGCACCAACACAAGTGCGAAAAGTGGTTTTTCAACACTAACACAAGTGCGAAAAGTTGTTTTTCAGCACTAACACAAGTGCGAAAAGTGGTCTTCCACACGAATACAAGTGCAAAAGTGGTTTCCTGCACCAACACAAGTGCGAAAAGTGGTTTTTCAACACTAACACAAGTGCGAAAAGTGGTTTTTCAACACTATCACAAGTGCAAAAAGTGTTTTTTCCACACTAATACAAGTGCAAAAGTGGTTTCCTGCACCAACACAAGTGTGAAAAGTGGTTTTTCAACACTAACACAAGTGCAAAAAGTGGTTTTTCAACAATAACAAGTGCGAAAAGTGGTTTTTCAACACTATCACAAGTGCAAAAAGTGTTTTTTCCACACTAATACAAGTGCAAAAGTGGTTTCCTGCACCAACACAAGTGCGAAAAGTGGTTTTTCAACACTAACAAAAGTGCGAAAAGTGGTTTTTCAACACTAACACAAGTGCGAAAAGTGGTTTTTCAACACTATCACAAGTGCAAAAGTGGTTTCCTGCACCAACACAAGTGCGAAAAGTGGTTTTTCAACAATAACACAAGTGCAAAAAGTGGTTTTTCAACACTAACATAAGTGCGAAAAGTGGTTTTTCAACACTATCACAAGTGCAAAAAGTGTTTTTTCCACACTAATACAAGTGCAAAAGTGGTTTCCTGCACCAACACAAGTGCGAAAAGTGGTTTTTCAACACTAAGACAAGTGCAAAAAGTGTTTTTTCCACACTAATACAAGTGCAAAAGTGGTTTCCTGCACCAACACAAGTGTGAAAAGTGGTTTTTCAACACTAACACAAGTGCGAAAAGTGGTTTTTCAACACTAACACAAGTGCGAAAAGTGGTTTTTCAACACTATCACAAGTGCAAAAAGTGTTTTTCCACACTAATACAAGTGCAAAAGTGGTTTCCTGCAAGAACACAAGTGCAAAAAGTGGTTTTTCAACACTAACACAAGTGCGAAAAGTGGTTTTTCCACACTAATACAAGTGCAAAAGTGGTTTCCTGCACCAACACGAGTGCGAAAAGTGGTTTTTCAACACTAACACAAGTGCTAAAAGTAGTTTTTCAACACTATCACAAGTGCAAAAAGTGTTTTTTCCACACTAATACAAGTGCAAAAGTGGTTTCCTGCACCAACACAAGTGCGAAAAGTGGTTTCCTGCACCATCACAAGTGCGAAAAGTGGTTTTTCAACACTAACACAAGTGCGAAAAGTGGTTTTTCAACACTATCACAAGTGCAAAAAGTGTTTCTTCCATACTAATACAAGTGCAAAAGTGGTTTCCTGCACCAACACAAGTGCGAAAAGTGGTTTTTCAACACTAACACAAGTGTGAAAAGTGTTTTTTCCACACTAATACAAGTGCAAAAGTGGTTTCCTGCACCAACACAAGTGTGAAAAGTGGTTTTTCAACACTAACACAAGAGCGAAAAGTGGTTTTTCAACAATAACACAAGTGCGAAAAGTGGTTTTTCAACACTATCACAAGTGCAAAAAGTGTTTTTTCCACACTAATACAAGTGCAAAAGTGGTTTCCTGCACCAACACAAGTGCGAAAAGTGGTTTTCAACACTAACACAAGTGCGAAAAGTGGTTTTTCAACACTAACACAAGTGCGAAAAGTGGTTTTTCAACACTAACACAAGTGCGAAAAGTGGTTTTTCAACACTATCACAAGTGCAAAAAGTGTTTTTTCCACACTAATACAAGTGCAAAAGTGGTTTCCTTCACCAACACAAGTGCGAAAAGTGGTTTCCTGCACCATCACAAGTGCGAAAAGTGGTTTTTCAACACTAACACAAGTGCGAAAAGTGGTTTTTCAACACTATCACAAGTGCAAAAAGTGTTTTTTCCACACTAATACAAGTGCAAAAGTGATTTCCTGCACCTACCCAAGTGCGAAAAGTGGTTTTTCAACAATAACACAAGTGCAAAAAGTGGTTTTTCAACACTAACATAAGTGCGAAAAGTGGTTTCCTGCACCAACACAAGTGCGAAAAGTGGTTTTTCAACACTAACAAAAGTGCGAAAAGTGGTTTTTCAACACTAACACAAGTGCGAAAAGTGGTTTTTCAACACTAACACAAGTGCGAAAAGTGGTTTTTCAACACTATCACAAGTGCAAAAAGTGTTTTTTCCATACTAATACAAGTGCAAAAGTGGTTTCCTGCACCAACACAAGTGCGAAAAGTGGTTTTTCAACACTAAAACAAGTGCGAAAAGTGGTTTTTCAACACTATCACAAGTGCAAAAAGTGTTTTTTCCACACTAATACAAGTGCAAAAGTGGTTTCCTGCAAGAACACAAGTGCGAAAAGTGGTTTTTCAACACTAACACAAGTGCGAAAAGTGGTTTTTCAACACTAACATAAGTGCGAAAAGTGGTTTTTCCACACTAATACAAGTGCAAAAGTGGTTTCCTGCACCAACACGAGTGCGAAAAGTGGTTTTTCAACACTAACACAAGTGCTAAAAGTGGTTTTTCAACACTATCACAAGTGCAAAAAGTGTTTTTTCCACACTAATACAAGTGCAAAAGTGGTTTCCTGCACCAACACAAGTGTGAAAAGTGGTTTCCTGCACCATCACAAGTGCAAAAAGTGGTTTTTCAACACTATCACAAGTGCAAAAAGTGTTTTTTCCATACTAATACAAGTGCAAAAGTGGTTTCCTGCACCAACACAAGTGCGAAAAGTGGTTTTTCAACACTAACACAAGTGCGAAAAGTGGTTTTTCAACACTAACACAAGTGTGAAAAGTGTTTTTTCCACACTAATACAAGTGCAAAAGTGGTTTCCTGCACCAACACAAGTGGAAAAGTGGTTTTTCAACACTGACACAAGAGCGAAAAGTGGTTTTTTCAACAATAACACACACAAGTGCGAAAAGTGGTTTTTCAACACTATCACAAGTGCAAAAAGTGTTTTTTCCACACTAATACAAGTGCAAAAGTGGTTTCCTGCACCAACACAAGTGCGAAAAGTGGTTTTTCAACACTAACACAAGTGCGAAAAGTGGTTTTTCAACACTAACACAAGTGCGAAAAGTGGTTTTTCAACACTATCACAAGTGCAAAAAGTGTTTTTTCCACACTAATACAAGTGCAAAAGTGGTTTCCTGCACCAACACAAGTGCGAAAAGTGGATTTCAACACTAACACAAGTGCGAAAAGTGGTTTTTCAACACTAACACAAGTGCGAAAAGTGGTTTTTCCACAATAATACAAGTGCAAAAGTGGTTTCCTGCACCAACACAAGTGCGAAAAGTGGTTTTTCAACACTAACACAAGTGCGAAAAGTGGTTTTTCAACACTATCACAAGTGCAAAAAGTGTTTTTTCCACACTAATACAAGTGCAAAAGTGGTTTCCTGCACCAACACAAGTGCGAAAAGTGGTTTTTCAACACTAACACAAGTGCGAAAAGTGGTTTTTCCACACTAATACAAGTGCAAAAGTGGTTTCCTGCACAAACACAAGTGCGAACCGTGGTTTTTCAACACTAACACAAGTGCGAAAAGTGGTTTTTCAACACTAACACAAGTGCAAAAAGTGTTTTTTCCACACTAATACAAGTGCAAAAATGCTTTCCTGCACCAACACAAGTGCGAAAAGTGGTTTTTCAACACTAACACAAGTGCGAAAAGTTGTTTTTCAACACTAACACAAGTGCGAAAAGTGGTTTTTCAACACTAACACAAGTGCGAAAAGTGGTTTTTCAACACTATCACAAGTGCAAAAAGTGTTTTTTCCATACTAATACAAGTGCAAAAGTGGTTTCCTGCACCAACACAAGTGCGAAAAGTGGTTTTTCAACACTAACACAAGTGCGAAAAGTGGTTTTTCAACACTATCACAAGTGTGAAAAGTGTTTTTTCCACACTAATGCAAGTGCAAAAGTGGTTTCCTGCACCAACACAAGTGTGAAAAGTGGTTTTTCAACACTAACACAAGTGCGAAAAGTGGTTTTTCAACACTATCACAAGTGCAAAAAGTGTTTTTTCCAAACTAATACAAGTGCAAAAGTGGTTTCCTGCACCAACACAAGTGCGAAAAGTGGTTTTTCAACACTAACACAAGTGCGAAAAGTGGTTTTTCAACACTATCACAAGTGTGAAAAGTGTTTTTTCCACACTAATACAAGTGCAAAAGTGGTTTCCTGCACCAACACAAGTGTGAAAAGTGGTTTTTCAACACTATCACAAGTGCAAAAAGTGTTTTTTCCACACTAATACAAGTGCAAAAGTGGTTTCCTGCAAGAACACGAGTGCGAAAAGTGGTTTTTCAACACTAACACAAGTGCTAAAAGTGGTTTTTCAACACTATCACAAGTGCAAAAAGTGTTTTTTCCACACTAATACAAGTGCAAAAGTGGTTTCCTGCACCAACACAAGTGCGAAAAGTGGTTTCCTGCACCATCACAAGTGCGAAAAGTGGTTTTTCAACACTAACACAAGTGCGAAAAGTGGTTTTTCAACACTATCACAAGTGCAAAAAGTGTTTTTTCCATACTAATACAAGTGCAAAAGTGGTTTCCTGCACCAACACGAGTGCGAAAAGTGGTTTTTCAACACTAACACAAGTGCGAAAAGTGGTTTTTCAACACTAACACAAGTGTGAAAAGTGTTTTTTCCACACTAATACAAGTGCAAAAGTGGTTTCCTGCACCAACACAAGTGGAAAAGTGGTTTTTCAACACTGACACAAGAGCGAAAAGTGGTTTTTCAACAATAACACAAGTGCGAAAAGTGGTTTTTCAACACTAACACAAGTGCGAAAAGTGGTTTTTCAACACTATCACAAGTGCAAAAAGTGTTTTTTCCACACTAATACAAGTGCAAAAGTGGTTTCCTGCACCAACACAAGTGCGAAAAGTGGATTTCAACACTAACACAAGTGCGAAAAGTGGTTTTTCAACACTAACACAAGTGCGAAAAGTGGTTTTTCCACACTAATACAAGTGCAAAAGTGGTTTCCTGCACCAACACAAGTGCGAAAAGTGGTTTTTCAACACTAACACAAGTGCGAAAAGTGGTTTTTCAACACTATCACAAGTGCAAAAAGTGTTTTTTCCACACTAATACAAGTGCAAAAGTGGTTTCCTGCACCAACACAAATGCGAAAAGTGGTTTTTCAACACTAACACAAGTGCGAAAAGTGGTTTTTCAACACTAACACAAGTGCGAAAAGTGGTTTTTCCACACTAATACAAGTGCAAAAGTGGTTTCCTGCACAAACACAAGTGCGAAAAGTGGTTTTTCAACACTAACACAAGTGCGAAAAGTGGTTTTTCAACACTAACACAAGTGCGAAAAGTGTTTTTTCCACACTAATACAAGTGCAAAAATGCTTTCCTGCACCAACACAAGTGCGAAAAGTGGTTTTTCAACACTAACACAAGTGCGAAAAGTGGTTTTTCAACACTAACACAAGTGCGAAAAGTGGTTTTTCAACACTAACACAAGTGCGAAAAGTGGTTTTTCAACACTATCACAAGTGCAAAAAGTGTTTTTTCCATACTAATACAAGTGCAAAAGTGGTTTCCTGCACCAACACAAGTGCGAAAAGTGGTTTTTCAACACTAACACAAGTGCGAAAAGTGGTTTTTCAACACTATCACAAGTGTGAAAAGTGTTTTTTCCACACTAATACAAGTGCAAAAGTGGTTTCCTGCACCAACACAAGTGCGAAAAGTGGTTTTTCAACACTAACACAAGTGCGAAAAGTGGTTTTTCAACACTATCACAAGTGCAAAAAGTGTTTTTTCCACACTAATACAAGTGCAAAAGTGGTTTCCTGCACCAACACAAGTGTGAAAAGTGGTTTTTCAACACTATCAGAAGTGCAAAAAGTGTTTTTTCCACACTAATACAAGTGCAAAAGTGGTTTCCTGCAAGAACACAAGTGCGAAAAGTGGTTTTTCAACACTATCACAAGTGCAAAAAGTGTTTTTTCCACACTAATACAAGTGCAAAAGTGGTTTCCTGCACCAACACAAGTGCGAAAAGTGGTTTTTCAACACTAACACAAGTGCGAAAAGTGGTCTTTCAACACTAACACAAGTGCGAAAAGTGGTTTTTCCACACTAATACAAGTGCAAAAGTGGTTTCCTGCACCAACACAAGTGCGAAAAGTGGTTTTTCAACACTAACACAAGTGCTAAAAGTGGTTTTTCAACACTATCACAAGTGCAAAAAGTGTTTTTTCCACACTAATACAAGTGCAAAAGTGGTTTCCTGCACCAACACAAGTGCGAAAAGTGGTTTTTCAACACTAACACAAGTGCGAAAAGTGTTTTTTCCACACTAATACAAGTGCAAAAGTGGTTTCCTGCACCATCACAAGTGCGAAAAGTGGTTTTTCAACACTAACACAAGTGCGAAAAGTGGTTTTTCAACACTAACACAAGTGCGAAAAGTGGTTTTTCAACACTAACACAAGTGCGAAAAGTGGTTTTTCAACACTATCACAAGTGCAAAAAGTGTTTTTTCCATACTAATACAAGTGCAAAAGTGGTTTCCTGCACCAACACAAGTGCGAAAAGTGGTTTTTCAACACTAACACAAGTGCGAAAAGTGGTTTTTCAACACTAACACAAGTGTGAAAAGTGTTTTTTCCACACTAATACAAGTGCAAAAGTGGTTTCCTGCACCAACACAAGTGCGAAAAGTGGTTTTTCAACACTAACACAAGTGCAAAAAGTGTTTTTTCCACACTAATACAAGTGCAAAAGTGGTTTCCTGCACCAACACAAGTGCAAAAAGTGGTTTTTCAATACTAACAAGTGCAAAAAGTGGTTTTTCCACACTAATACAAGTGCAAAAGTGGTTTCCTGCACCAACATAAGTGCGAAAAGTGGTTTTTCAACACTAACACAAGTGCGAAAAGTGGTTTTTCAACACTAACACAAGTGCGAAAAGTGGTTTTTCCACACTAATACAAGTGCAAAAGTGGTTCCTGCACCAACACAAGTGCGAAAAGTGGTTTTTCAACACTAACACAAGTGCGAAAAGTGGTTTTTCAACACTAACACAAGTGCGAAAAGTGTTTTTCCCACACTAATACAAGTGCAAAAGTGGTTTCCTGCACCAACATAAGTGCGAAAAGTGGTTTTTCAACACTAATACAAGTGCGAAAAGTGGTTTTTCAACACTAACACAAGTGCGAAAAGTGGTTTTTCAACACTAACACAAGTGCGAAAAGTGGTTTTTCAACACTAACACAAGTGCGAAAAGTGGTTTTTCAACACTATCACAAGTGCAACTAGAATCCGGGCACTCGGTAGAGCGCATACCTTCGCCGCAGCTACTGTTCTGTACTTGGCATGGGAGTGTATGCGATGTGAAACTTTATGTGAAATGCGATCGATTTTTAAAAATCAGAATTTGAGCAAATCTGTTTCATTCGTCTGTTAATATGCCTCATCTCTTGACAAATCTGCAATTATAATTTTTTTTGAGGTTGAAATGATCGCGGGAGATTGCGTTATAGTGATGACGTCCTGGATGGACATCTTCTTCTTCAGTCGCGCATAACTTTGAGTGAAATACGATCGAGTTAAAAATAGTCAGAATTTGAGCAAATCTGTTTCATTCGTTTGTTAATATGCCTCATCTATTGTCAAATCTGCAATTATAATTTTTTTTGAGGTTGAAATGATCGCGGGAGATCGCGTTATAGTGATGACGTCCTGGATGGACATCTTCTTCTTCAGTCGCTCATAACTTTGAGTGAAATACGATCGAGTTAAAAATAGTCAGAATTTGAGCAAATCTGTTTCCCAAAATCTAATCAAATGTGTCCCGTATAATAACCAATCATCCCACCAAATTTCATGCAATTCGGTTGAATACTTTTTGAGTTATGCGATTAACATACACACACACAGACATACAAATAAATACACAGCGATCAAAACATAACCTTCCGCTTTTGCGAAGGTAAAAAGTGTTTTTTCCATACTAATACAAGTGCAAAAGTGGTTTCCTGCACCAACACAAGTGCGAAAAGTGGTTTTTCAACACGAACACAAGTGCGAAAAGTGTTTTTTCAACACTATCACAAGTGTGAAAAGTGTTTTTTCCACACTAATACAAGTGCAAAAGTGGTTTCCTGCACCAACACAAGTGCGAAAAGTGGTTTTTCAACACTAACACAAGTGCGAAAAGTGGTCTTTCAACACTAACACAAGTGCGAAAAGTGGTTTTTCAACACTATCACAAGTGCAAAAAGTGTTTTTTCCACACTAATACAAGTGCAAAAGTGGTTTCCTGCAAGAACACAAGTGCAAAGAGTGGTTTTTCAACACTAACACAAGTGCGAAAAGTGGTTTTTCCACACTAATACAAGTGCAAAAGTGGTTTCCTGCACCAACACAAGTGCAAAAAGTGGTTTTTCAACACTAACACAAGTGCTAAAAGTGGTTTTTCAACACTATCACAAGTGCAAAAAGTGTTTTTTCCACACTAATACAAGTGCAAAAGTGGTTTCCTGCACCAACACAAGTGCGAAAAGTGGTTTCCTGCACCATCACAAGTGCGAAAAGTGGTTTTTCAACACTAACACTAGTGCGAAAAGTGGTTTTTCCACACTAATACAAGTGCAAAAGTGGTTTCCTGCACCAACACAAGTGCGAAAAGTGGTTTTTCAACACTAACACAAGTGCTAAAAGTGGTTTTTCAACACTATCACAAGTGCAAAAAGTGTTTTTTCCACACTAATACAAGTGCAAAAGTGGTTTCCTGCACCAACACAAGTGCGAAAAGTGGTTTCCTGCACCATCACAAGTGCGAAAAGTGGTTTTTCAACACTAACACAAGTGCGAAAAGTGGTTTTTCCACACTAATACAAGTGCAAAAGTGGTTTCCTGCACCAACACAAGTGCGAAAAGTGGTTTTTCAACACTAACACAAGTGCTAAAAGTGATTTTTCAACACTATCACAAGGGCAAAAAGTGTTTTTTCCACACTAATACAAGTGCAAAAGTGGTTTCCTGCACCAACACAAGTGCGAAAAGTGGTTTTTCAACACTAACACAAGTGCGAAAAGTGGTTTTTCAACACTATCACAAGTGCAAAAAGTGTTTTTTCCATACTAATACAAGTGCAAAAGTGGTTTCCTGCACCAACACAAGTGCGAAAAGTGTTTTTTCAATACTAACACAAGTGCGAAAAGTGGTTTTTCAACACTAACACAAGTGTGAAAAGTGTTTTTTTTCCACACTAATACAAGTGCAAAAGTGGTTTCCTGCACCAACACAAGTGCAAAAAGTGGTTTTTCAACACTAACACAAGTGCTAAAAGTGGTTTTTCAACACTATCACAAGTGCAAAAAGTGTTTTTTCCACACTAATACAAGTGCAAAAGTGGCTTCCTGCACCAACACAAGTGCGAAATGTGGTTTCCTGCACCATCACAAGTGCGAAAAGTGGTTTTTCAACACTAACACAAGTGCGAAAAGTGGCTTTTCAACACTATCACAAGTGCAAAAAGTGTTTTTTCCATACTAATACAAGTGCAAAAGTGGTTTCCTGCACCAACACAAGTGCGAAAAGTGGTTTTTCAACACTAACACAAGTGCGAAAAGTGGTTTTTCAACACTAACACAAGTGTGAAAAGTGTTTTTTCCACACTAATATAAGTGCAAAAGTGGTTTCCTGCACCAACACAAGTGTGAAAAGTGGTTTTTCAACACTAACACAAGTGCGAAAAGTGGTTTTTCAACACTATCACAAGTGCAAAAAGTGTTTTTTCCACACTAATACAAGTGCAAAAATGCTTTCCTGCACCAACACAAGTGCGAAAAGTGGTTTTTCAACACTAACACAAGTGCGAAAAGTGGTTTTTCAACACTAACACAAGTGCGAAAAGTGGTTTTTCAACACTAACACAAGTGCGAAAAGTGGTTTTTCAACACTACCACAAGTGCAAAAAGTGTTTTTTCCATACTAATACAAGTGCAAAAGTGGTTTCCTGCACCAACACAAGTGCGAAAAGTGGTTTTTCAACACTAACACAAGTGCGAAAAGTGGTTTTTCAACACTATCACAAGTGCAAAAAGTGTTTTTTCCACACTAATACAAGTGCAAAAGTGGTTTCCTGCACCAACACAAGTGCGAAAAGTGGTTTTTCAACACTAACACAAGTGCGAAAAGTGGTTTTTCCACACTAATACAAGTGCAAAAGTGGTTTGCTGCACAAACACAAGTGCGAACCGTGGTTTTTCAACACTAACACAAGTGCGAAAAGTGGTTTTTCAACACTAACACAAGTGCAAAAAGTGTTTTTTCCACACTAATACAAGTGCAAAAATGCTTTCCTGCACCAACACAAGTGCGAAAAGTGGTTTTTCAACACTAACACAAGTGCGAAAAGTGGTTTTTCAACACTAACACAAGTGCGAAAAGTGGTTTTTCAACACTAACACAAGTGCGAAAAGTGGTTTTTCAACACTATCACAAGTGCAAAAAGTGTTTTTTCCATACTAATACAAGTGCAAAAGTGGTTTCCTGCACCAACACAAGTGCGAAAAGTGGTTTTTCAACACTAACACAAGTGCGAAAAGTGGTTTTTCAACACTATCACAAGTGTGAAAAGTGTTTTTTCCACACTAATACAAGTGCAAAAGTGGTTTCCTGCACCAACACAAGTGTGAAAAGTGGTTTTTCAACACTAACACAAGTGCGAAAAGTGGTTTTTCAACACTATCACAAGTGCAAAAAGTGTTTTTTCCATACTAATACAAGTGCAAAAGTGGTTTCCTGCACCAACACAAGTGCGAAAAGTGGTTTTTCAACACTAACACAAGTGCGAAAAGTGGTTTTTCAACACTATCACAAGTGTGAAAAGTGTTTTTTCCACACTAATACAAGTGCAAAAGTGGTTTCCTGCACCAACACAAGTGTGAAAAGTGGTTTTTCAACACTATCACAAGTGCAAAAAGTGTTTTTTCCACACTAATACAAGTGCAAAAGTGGTTTCCTGCAAGAACACGAGTGCGAAAAGTGGTTTTTCAACACTAACACAAGTGCTAAAAGTGGTTTTTCAACACTATCACAAGTGCAAAAAGTGTTTTTTCCACACTAATACAAGTGCAAAAGTGGTTTCCTGCACCAACACAAGTGCGAAAAGTGGTTTCCTGCACCATCACAAGTGCGAAAAGTGGTTTTTCAACACTAACACAAGTGCGAAAAGTGGTTTTTCAACACTATCACAAGTGCAAAAAGTGTTTTTTCCATACTAATACAAGTGCAAAAGTGGTTTCCTGCACCAACACAAGTGCGAAAAGTGGTTTTTCAACACTAACACAAGTGCGAAAAGTGGTTTTTCAACACTAACACAAGTGTGAAAAGTGTTTTTTCCACACTAATACAAGTGCAAAAGTGGTTTCCTGCACCAACACAAGTGGAAAAGTGGTTTTTCAACACTGACACAAGAGCGAAAAGTGGTTTTTCAACAATAACACAAGTGCGAAAAGTGGTTTTTCAACACTAACACAAGTGCGAAAAGTGGTTTTTCAACACTATCACAAGTGCAAAAAGTGTTTTTTCCACACTAATACAAGTGCAAAAGTGGTTTCCTGCACCAACACAAGTGCGAAAAGTGGATTTCAACACTAACACAAGTGCGAAAAGTGGTTTTTCAACACTAACACAAGTGCGAAAAGTGGTTTTTCCACACTAATACAAGTGCAAAAGTGGTTTCCTGCACCAACACAAGTGCGAAAAGTGGTTTTTCAACACTAACACAAGTGCGAAAAGTGGTTTTTCAACACTATCACAAGTGCAAAAAGTGTTTTTTCCACACTAATACAAGTGCAAAAGTGGTTTCCTGCACCAACACAAATGCGAAAAGTGGTTTTTCAACACTAACACAAGTGCGAAAAGTGGTTTTTCAACACTAACACAAGTGCGAAAAGTGGTTTTTCCACACTAATACAAGTGCAAAAGTGGTTTCCTGCACAAACACAAGTGCGAAAAGTGGTTTTTCAACACTAACACAAGTGCGAAAAGTGGTTTTTCAACACTAACACAAGTGCGAAAAGTGTTTTTTCCACACTAATACAAGTGCAAAAATGCTTTCCTGCACCAACACAAGTGCGAAAAGTGGTTTTTCAACACTAACACAAGTGCGAAAAGTGGTTTTTCAACACTAACACAAGTGCGAAAAGTGGTTTTTCAACACTAACACAAGTGCGAAAAGTGGTTTTTCAACACTATCACAAGTGCAAAAAGTGTTTTTTCCATACTAATACAAGTGCAAAAGTGGTTTCCTGCACCAACACAAGTGCGAAAAGTGGTTTTTCAACACTAACACAAGTGCGAAAAGTGGTTTTTCAACACTATCACAAGTGTGAAAAGTGTTTTTTCCACACTAATACAAGTGCAAAAGTGGTTTCCTGCACCAACACAAGTGCGAAAAGTGGTTTTTCAACACTAACACAAGTGCGAAAAGTGGTTTTTCAACACTATCACAAGTGCAAAAAGTGTTTTTTCCACACTAATACAAGTGCAAAAGTGGTTTCCTGCACCAACACAAGTGTGAAAAGTGGTTTTTCAACACTATCACAAGTGCAAAAAGTGTTTTTTCCACACTAATACAAGTGCAAAAGTGGTTTCCTGCAAGAACACAAGTGCGAAAAGTGGTTTTTCAACACTATCACAAGTGCAAAAAGTGTTTTTTCCACACTAATACAAGTGCAAAAGTGGTTTCCTGCACCAACACAAGTGCGAAAAGTGGTTTTTCAACACTAACACAAGTGCGAAAAGTGGTCTTTCAACACTAACACAAGTGCGAAAAGTGGTTTTTCCACACTAATACAAGTGCAAAAGTGGTTTCCTGCACCAACACAAGTGCGAAAAGTGGTTTTTCAACACTAACACAAGTGCTAAAAGTGGTTTTTCAACACTATCACAAGTGCAAAAAGTGTTTTTTCCACACTAATACAAGTGCAAAAGTGGTATCCTGCACCAACACAAGTGCGAAAAGTGGTTTTTCAACACTAACACAAGTGCGAAAAGTGTTTTTTCCACACTAATACAAGTGCAAAAGTGGTTTCCTGCACCATCACAAGTGCGAAAAGTGGTTTTTCAACACTAACACAAGTGCGAAAAGTGGTTTTTCAACACTAACACAAGTGCGAAAAGTGGTTTTTCAACACTAACACAAGTGCGAAAAGTGGTTTTTCAACACTATCACAAGTGCAAAAAGTGTTTTTTCCATACTAATACAAGTGCAAAAGTGGTTTCCTGCACCAACACAAGTGCGAAAAGTGGTTTTTCAACACTAACACAAGTGTGAAAAGTGTTTTTTCCACACTAATACAAGTGCAAAAGTGGTTTCCTGCACCAACACAAGTGCGAAAAGTGGTTTTTCAACACTAACACAAGTGCGAAAAGTGGTTTTTCAACACTATCACAAGTGCAAAAAGTGTTTTTTCCACACTAATACAAGTGCAAAAGTGGTTTCCTGCACCAACACAAGTGCAAAAAGTGGTTTTTCAATACTAACAAGTGCAAAAAGTGGTTTTTCCACACTAATACAAGTGCAAAAGTGGTTTCCTGCACCAACATAAGTGCGAAAAGTGGTTTTTCAACACTAACACAAGTGCGAAAAGTGGTTTTTCAACACTAACACAAGTGCGAAAAGTGGTTTTTCCACACTAATACAAGTGCAAAAGTGGTTCCTGCACCAACACAAGTGCGAAAAGTGGTTTTTCAACACTAACACAAGTGCGAAAAGTGGTTTTTCAACACTAACACAAGTGCGAAAAGTGTTTTTCCCACACTAATACAAGTGCAAAAGTGGTTTCCTGCACCAACATAAGTGCGAAAAGTGGTTTTTCAACACTAATACAAGTGCGAAAAGTGGTTTTTCAACACTAACACAAGTGCGAAAAGTGGTTTTTCAACACTAACACAAGTGCGAAAAGTGGTTTTTCAACACTAACACAAGTGCGAAAAGTGGTTTTTCAACACTATCACAAGTGCAAAAAGTGTTTTTTCCATACTAATACAAGTGCAAAAGTGGTTTCCTGCACCAACACAAGTGCGAAAAGTGGTTTTTCAACACGAACACAAGTGCGAAAAGTGTTTTTTCAACACTATCACAAGTGTGAAAAGTGTTTTTTCCACACTAATACAAGTGCAAAAGTGGTTTCCTGCACCAACACAAGTGCGAAAAGTGGTTTTTCAACACTAACACAAGTGCGAAAAGTGGTCTTTCAACACTAACACAAGTGCGAAAAGTGGTTTTTCAACACTATCACAAGTGCAAAAAGTGTTTTTTCCACACTAATACAAGTGCAAAAGTGGTTTCCTGCAAGAACACAAGTGCAAAGAGTGGTTTTTCAACACTAACACAAGTGCGAAAAGTGGTTTTTCCACACTAATACAAGTGCAAAAGTGGTTTCCTGCAGCAACACAAGTGCAAAAAGTGGTTTTTCAACACTAACACAAGTGCTAAAAGTGGTTTTTCAACACTATCACAAGTGCAAAAAGTGTTTTTTCCACACTAATACAAGTGCAAAAGTGGTTTCCTGCACCAACACAAGTGCGAAAAGTGGTTTCCTGCACCATCACAAGTGCGAAAAGTGGTTTTTCAACACTAACACAAGTGCGAAAAGTGGTTTTTCCACACTAATACAAGTGCAAAAGTGGTTTCCTGCACCAACACAAGTGCGAAAAGTGGTTTTTCAACACTAACACAAGTGCTAAAAGTGGTTTTTCAACACTATCACAAGTGCAAAAAGTGTTTTTTCCACACTAATACAAGTGCAAAAGTGGTTTCCTGCACCAACACAAGTGCGAAAAGTGGTTTCCTGCACCATCACAAGTGCGAAAAGTGGTTTTTCAACACTAACACAAGTGCGAAAAGTGGTTTTTCCACACTAATACAAGTGCAAAAGTGGTTTCCTGCACCAACACAAGTGCGAAAAGTGGTTTTTCAACACTAACACAAGTGCTAAAAGTGGTTTTTCAACACTATCACAAGTGCAAAAAGTGTTTTTTCCACACTAATACAAGTGCAAAAGTGGTTTCCTGCACCAACACAAGTGCGAAAAGTGGTTTCCTGCACCATCACAAGTGCGAAAAGTGGTTTTTCAACACTAACACAAGTGCGAAAAGTGGTTTTTCCACACTAATACAAGTGCAAAAGTGGTTTCCTGCACCAACACAAGTGCGAAAAGTGGTTTTTCAACACTAACACAAGTGCTAAAAGTGATTTTTCAACACTATCACAAGGGCAAAAAGTGTTTTTTCCACACTAATACAAGTGCAAAAGTGGTTTCCTGCACCAACACAAGTGCGAAAAGTGGTTTTTCAACACTAACACAAGTGCGAAAAGTGGTTTTTCAACACTATCACAAGTGCAAAAAGTGTTTTTTCCATACTAATACAAGTGCAAAAGTGGTTTCCTGCACCAACACAAGTGCGAAAAGTGTTTTTTCAATACTAACACAAGTGCGAAAAGTGGTTTTTCAACACTAACACAAGTGTGAAAAGTGTTTTTTTTCCACACTAATACAAGTGCAAAAGTGGTTTCCTGCACCAACACAAGTGCAAAAAGTGGTTTTTCAACACTAACACAAGTGCTAAAAGTGGTTTTTCAACACTATCACAAGTGCAAAAAGTGTTTTTTCCACACTAATACAAGTGCAAAAGTGGCTTCCTGCACAAACACAAGTGCGAAATGTGGTTTCCTGCACCATCACAAGTGCGAAAAGTGGTTTTTCAACACTAACACAAGTGCGAAAAGTGGTTTTTCAACACTATCACAAGTGCAAAAAGTGTTTTTTCCATACTAATACAAGTGCAAAAGTGGTTTCCTGCACCAACACAAGTGCGAAAAGTGGTTTTTCAACACTAACACAAGTGCGAAAAGTGGTTTTTCAACACTAACACAAGTGTGAAAAGTGTTTTTTCCACACTAATATAAGTGCAAAAGTGGTTTCCTGCACCAACACAAGTGTGAAAAGTGGTTTTTCAACACTAACACAAGTGCGAAAAGTGGTTTTTCAACACTATCACAAGTGCAAAAAGTGTTTTTTCCACACTAATACAAGTGCAAAAATGCTTTCCTGCACCAACACAAGTGCGAAAAGTGGTTTTTCAACACTAACACAAGTGCGAAAAGTGGTTTTTCAACACTAACACAAGTGCGAAAAGTGGTTTTTCAACACTAACACAAGTGCGAAAAGTGGTTTTTCAACACTACCACAAGTGCAAAAAGTGTTTTTTCCATACTAATACAAGTGCAAAAGTGGTTTCCTGCACCAACACAAGTGCGAAAAGTGGTTTTTCAACACTAACACAAGTGCAAGTGCAAAAAGTGGTTTTTCAACACTAACACAAGTGCGAAAAGTGGTTTTTCAACACTATCACAAGTGCAAAAAGTGTTTTTTCCACACTAATACAAGTGCAAAAGTGTTTTCCTGCACCAACACAAGTGCGAAAAGTGGTTTTTCAACACTAACACAAGTGCGAAAAGTGGTTTTTCAACACTAACACAAGTGCGAAAAGTGGTTTTTCAACACTAACACAAGTGCGAAAAGTGGTTTTTCAACACTAACACAAGTGCGAAAAGTGTTTTTTCAACACTATCACAAGTGCAAAAAGTGTTTTTTCCACACTAATACAAGTGCAAAAGTGGTTTCCTGCACCAACACAGGTGCGAAAAGTGGTTTTTCAACACTAACACAAGTGCGAAAAGTGGTTTTTCAACACTAACATAAGTGCAAAAAGTGGTTTTTCAACACTAACACAAGTGCGAAAAGTGGTTTTTCAACACTAACACAAGTGCGAAAAGTGGTTTTTCAACACTAACACAAGTGCGAAAAGTGGTTTTTCAACACTAACACAAGTGCGAAAAGTGTTTTTTCAACACTATCACAAGTGCAAAAAGTGTTTTTTCCACACTAATACAAGTGCAAAAGTGGTTTCCTTCACCAACACAAGTGCGAAAAGTGGTTTCCTGCACCATCACAAGTGCGAAAAGTGGTTTTTCAACACTAACACAAGTGCGAAAAGTGGTTTTTCAACACTATCACAAGTGCAAAAAGTGTTTTTTCCACACTAATACAAGTGCAAAAGTGGTTTCCTGCACCAACACAAGTGCGAAAAGTGGTTTTTCAACACTAACACAAGTGCGAAAAGTGGTTTTTCAACACTAATACAAGTGCAAAAGTGGTTTCCTGCACCAACACAAGTGCGAAAAGTGGTTTTTCAATACTAACAAGTGCAAAAATGGTTTTTCCACACTAATACAAGTGCAAAAGTGGTTTCCTGCACCAACATAAGTGCAAAAAGTGGTTTTTCAACACTAACACAAGTGCGAAAAGTGGTTTTTCAACACTAACACAAGTGCGAAAAGTGGTTTTTCCACACTAATACAAGTGCAAAAGTGGTTCCTGCACCAACACAAGTGCGAAAAGTGGTTTTTCAACACTAACACAAGTGCGAAAAGTGGTTTTTCAACACTATCACAAGTGCGAAAAGTGGTTTTTCCACACTAATACAAGTGCAAAAGTGGTTTCCTGCACCAACACAAGTGCGAAAAGTGGTTTTTCAACACTAACACAAGTGCAAAAAGTGGTTTTTCAACACTAACACAAGTGCGAAAAGTGGTTTTTCAACACTATCACAAGTGCAAAAAGTGTTTTTTCCACACTAATACAAGTGCAAAAGTGGTTTCCTGCACCAACACAAGTGCGAAAAGTGGTTTTTCAACACTAACACAAGTGCGAAAAGTGGTTTTTCAACACTATCACAAGTGCAAAAAGTGTTTTTTCCACACTAATACAAGTGCAAAAGTGGTTTCCTGCACCAACACAAGTGTGAAAAGTGGTTTTTCAACACTAACACAAGTGCGAAAAGTTGTTTTTCAACACTAACACAAGTGCGAAAAGTGGTTTTTCCACACGAATACAAGTGCAAAAGTGGTTTCCTGCACCAACACAAGTGTGAAAAGTGGTTTTTCAACACCAACACAAGTGCAAAAAGTGGTTTTTCAACAATAACAAGTGCGAAAAGTGGTTTTTCAACACTATCACAAGTGCAAAAAGTGTTTTTTCCACACTAATACAAGTGCAAAAGTGGTTTCCTGCACCAACACAAGTGCGAAAAGTGGTTTTTCAACACTAACAAAAGTGCGAAAAGTTGTTTTTCAACACTAACACAAGTGCGAAAAGTGGTTTTTCAACACTATCACAAGTGCAAAAAGTGTTTTTTCCACACTAATACAAGTGCAAAAGTGGTTTCCTGCACCAACACAAGTGCGAAAAGTGGTTTTTCAATACTAACAAGTGCAAAAAGTGGTTTTTCCACACTAATACAAGTGCAAAAGTGGTTTCCTGCACCAACATAAGTGCGAAAAGTGGTTTTTCAACACTAACACAAGTGCGAAAAGTGGTTTTTCAACACTAACACAAGTGCGAAAAGTGGTTTTTCCACACTAATACAAGTGCAAAAGTGGTTTCCTGCACCAACACAAGTGTGAAAAGTGGTTTTTCAACACTAACACAAGTGCGAAAAGTGTTTTTTCAACACTATCACAAGTGCAAAAAGTGTTTTTTCCACACTAATACAAGTGGAAAAGTGGTTTCCTGCACCAACACAAGTGCGAAAAGTGGTTTTTCAACACTAACACAAGTGCGAAAAGTGGTTTTTCAACACTAACACAAGTGCGAAAAGTGGTTTTTCAACACTAACACAAGTGCGAAAAGTGGTTTTTCAACACTATCACAAGTGCAAAAAGTGTTTTTTCCACACTAATACAAGTGCAAAAGTGGTTTCCTGCAAGAACACAAGTGCGAAAAGTGGTTTTTCAACACTAACACAAGTGCGAAGAGTGGTTTTTCAACACTAACACAAGTGCGAAAAGTGGTTTTTCCACACTAATACAAGTGCAAAAGTGGTTTCCTGCACCAACACAAGTGCGAAAAGTGGTTTTTCAACACTAACACAAGTGCTAAAAGTGGTTTTTCAACACAATCACAAGTGCAAAAAGTGTTTTTTCCACACGAATACAAGTGCAAAAGTGGTTTCCTGCACCAACACAAGTGCGAAAAGTGGTTTCCTGCACCATCACAAGTGCGAAAAGTGGTTTTTCAACACTAACACAAGTGCGAAAAGTGGTTTTTCCACACTAATACAAGTGCAAAAGTGGTTTCCTGCACCAACACAAGTGCGAAAAGTGGTTTTTCAACACTAACACAAGTGCTAAAAGTGGTTTTTCAACACTATCACAAGGGCAAAAAGTGTTTTTTCCACACTAATACAAGTGCAAAAGTGGTTTCCTGCACCAACACAAGTGCGAAAAGTGGTTTTTCAACACTAACACAAGAGCGAAAAGTGGTTTTTCAACAATAACACAAGTGCGAAAAGTGGTTTTTCAACACTATCACAAGTGCAAAAAGTGTTTTTTCCACACTAATACAAGTGCAAAAGTGGCTTCCTGCACCAACACAAGTGCGAAATGTGGTTTTTCAACACTAACACAAGTGCAAAAAGTGTTTTTTCCACACTAATACAAGTGCAAAAGTGGCTTCCTGCACCAACACAAGTGCGAAATGTGGTTTCCTGCACCATCACAAGTGCGAAAAGTGGTTTTTCAACACTAACACAAGTGCGAAAAGTGGTTTTTCAACACTATCACAAGTGCAAAAAGTGTTTTTTCCATACTAATACAAGTGCAAAAGTGGTTTCCTGCACCAACACAAGTGCGAAAAGTGGTTTTTCAACACTAACACAAGTGCGAAAAGTGGTTTTTCAACACTAACACAAGTGCGAAAAGTGGTTTTTCAACACTATCACAAGTGCAAAAAGTGTTTTTTCCATACTAATACAGGTGCAAAAGTGGTTTCCTGCACCAACACAAGTGCGAAAAGTGGTTTTTCAACACTAACACAAGTGCGAAAAGTGGTTTTTCAACACTAACACAAGTGTGAAAACTGTTTTTTCCACACTAATATAAGTGCAAAAGTGGTTTCCTGCACCAACACAAGTGTGAAAAGTGGTTTTTCAACACTAACACAAGTGCGAAAAGTGGTTTTTCAACACTATCACAAGTGCAAAAAGTGTTTTTTCCACACTAATACAAGTGCAAAAGTGGTTTCCTGCACCAACACAAGTGCGAAAAGTGGTTTTTCAACACTAACACAAGTGCAAAAAGTGGTTTTTCAACACTAACACAAGTGCGAAAAGTGGTTTTTCAACACTATCACAAGTGCAAAAAGTGTTTTTTCCACACTAATACAAGTGCAAAAGTGGTTTCCTGCACCAACACAAGTGCGAAAAGTGGTTTCCTGCACCAACACAAGTGCGAAAAGTGGTTTTTCAACACTAACACAAGTGCGAAAACTGGTTTTTCAACACTAACACAAGTGCGAAAAGTGGTTTTTCCACACTAATACAAGTGAAAAAGTGGTTTCCTGCACCAACACAAGTGCGAAAAGTGGTTTTTCAACACTAACACAAGTGCGAAAAGTGGTTTTTCAACACTAACACAAGTGCGAAAAGTGGTTTTTCAACACTAACACAAGTGCGAAAAGTGGTTTTTCAACACTAACACAAGTGCGAAAAGTGTTTTTTCAACACTATCACAAATGCAAAAAAGTGTTTTTTCCACACTAATACAAGTGCAAAAGTGGTTTCCTGCACCAACACAGGTGCGAAAAGTGGTTTTTCAACACTAACACAAGTGCGAAAAGTGGTTTTTCAACACTAACATAAGTGCGAAAAGTGGTTTTTCAACACTAACACAAGTGCGAAAAGTGGTTTTTCAACACTAACACAAGTGCGAAAAGTGTTTTTTCAACACTATCACAAGTGCAAAAAGTGTTTTTTTCACACTAATACAAGTGCAAAAGTGGTTTCCTTCACCAACACAAGTGCGAAAAGTGGTTTCCTGCACCATCACAAGTGCGAAAAGTGGTTTTTCAACACTAACACAAGTGCGAAAAGTGGTTTTACAACACTATCACAAGTGCAAAAAGTGTTTTTCCCACACTAATACAAGTGCAAAAGTGGTTTCCTGCACCAACACAAGTGCGAAAAGTGGTTTTTCAACACTAACACAAGTGCGAAAAGTGGTTTTTCAACACTAACACAAGTGCGAAAAGTGGTTTTTCAACACTATCACAAGTGCAAAAAGTGTTTTTTCCATACTAATACAAGTGCAAAAGTGGTTTCCTGCACCAACACAAGTGCGAAAAGTGGTTTTTCAACACTAACACAAGTGCGAAAAGTGGTTTTTCAACACTAACACAAGTGTGAAAAGTGTTTTTTCCACACTAATACAAGTGCAAAAGTGGTTTCCTGCACCAACACAAGTGCGAAAAGTGGTTTCCTGCACCATCACAAGTGCGAAAAGTGGTTTTTCAACACTAACACAAGTGCGAAAAGTGGTTTTTCCACACTAATACAAGTGCAAAAGTGGTTTCCTGCACCAACACAAGTGCGAAAAGTGGTTTTTCAACACTAACACAAGTGCGAAAAGTGGTTTTTCAACACTATCACAAGTGCAAAAAGTGTTTTTTCCACACTAATACAAGTGCAAAAGTGGTTTCCTGCACCAACACAAGTGCGAAAAGTGGTTTTTCCACACTAATACAAGTGCAAAAAGTGGTTTTTCAACACTAACACAAGTGCGAAAAGTGGTTTTTCAACACTAACACAAGTGCGAAAAGTGGTTTTTCAACACTAACACAAGTGCGAAAAGTGTTTTTTCAACACTATCACAAGTGCAAAAAGTGTTTTTTCCACAATAATACAAGTGCAAAAGTGGTTTCCTTCACCAACACAAGTGCGAAAAGTGGTTTCCTGCACCATCACAAGTGCGAAAAGTGGTTTTTCAACACTAACACAAGTGCGAAAAGTGGTTTTTCAACACTATCACAAGTGCAAAAAGTGTTTTTTCCATACTAATACAAGTGCAAAAGTGGTTTCCTGCACCAACACAAGTGCGAAAAGTGGTTTTTCAACACTAACACAAGTGCGAAAAGTGGTTTTTCAACACTAACACAAGTGTGAAAAGTGTTTTTTCCACACTAATATAAGTGCAAAAGTGGTTTCCTGCACCAACACAAGTGTGAAAAGTGGTTTTTCAACACTAACACAAGTGCGAAAAGTGGTTTTTCAACACTATCACAAGTGCAAAAAGTGTTTTTTCCACACTAATACAAGTGCAAAAGTGGTTTCCTGCACCAACACAAGTGCGAAAAGTGGTTTTTCAACACAAACACAAGTGTGAAAAGTGGTTTTTCAACACTAACACAAGTGCAACTAGAATCCGGGCACTCGGTAGAGCGCATACCTTCGCCGCAGCTACTGTTCTGTACTTGGCATGGGAGTGTATGCGATGTGAAACTTTATGTGAAATGCGATCGATTTTTAAAAATCAGAATTTGAGCAAATCTGTTTCATTCGTCTGTTAATATGCCTCCCCGATTGACAAATCTGCAATTTGAATTTCATTTGAGGTTGAAATGATTGCGGGAGATCGCGTTATAGTGATGACGTCTTGGATGGACATCCTCTTCTTCAGTCGCTCATAACTTTGAGTGAAATACGATCGAGTTAAAAATAGTCAGAATTTGAGCAAATCTGTTTCATTCGTTTGTTAATATGCCTCATCTCTTGACAAATCTGCAATTATAATTTTTTTTGAGGTTGAAATGATCGCGGGAGATTGCGTTATAGTGATGACGTCCTGGATGGACATCTTCTTCTTCAGTCGCGCATAACTTTGAGTGAAATACGATCGAGTTAAAAATAGTCAGAATTTGAGCAAATCTGTTTCATTCGTTTGTTAATATGCCTCATCTATTGTCAAATCTGCAATTATAATTTTTTTTGAGGTTGAAATGATCGCGGGAGATCGCGTTATAGTGATGACGTCCTGGATGGACATCTTCTTCTTCAGTCGCTCATAACTTTGAGTGAAATACGATCGAGTTAAAAATAGTCAGAATTTGAGCAAATCTGTTTCATTCGTTTGTTAATATGCCTCATCTATTGTCAAATCTGCAATTATAATTGTTTTTGAGGTTGAAATGATCGCGGGAGATCGCGTTATAGTGATGACGTCCTGGATGGACATCCTCTTCTTCAGTCGCTCATAACTTTGAGTGAAATACGATCGAGTTAAAAATAGTCAGAATTTGAGCAAATCTGTTTCCCAAAATCTAATCAAATGTGTCCCGTATAATAACCAATCATCCCACCAAATTTCATGCAATTCGGTTGAATACTTTTTGAGTTATGCGATTAACATACACACACACAGACATACAAATAAATACACAGCGATCAAAACATAACCTTCCGCTTTTGCGAAGGTAAAAAGTGGTTTTTCCACACTAATACAAGTGCAAAAGTGGTTTCCTGCACCAACACAAGTGCGAAAAGTGGTTTTTCAACACGAACACAAGTGCGAAAAGTGGTTTTTCAACACTAACATAAGTGCAACTAGAACGGGCACTCGGTAGAGCGCATACCTTCGCCGCAGCTACTGTTCTGTACTTGGCATGGGAGTGTAGGGAACAGAACAACAAAAATACGATTTTGACCTTTTCGTGACCTTGACCTTGACCTTTGACCCGATTGCTCCCAAAATCTAATCAAATGTGTCCCGTATAATAACCAATCATCCCACCAAATTTCATGCAATTCGGTTGAATACTTTTTGAGTTATGCGAATAACATACACACACACACACACACACACACACAGACATACAAATAAATACACAGCGATCAAAACATAACCTTCCGCTTTTGCGAAGGTAAAAAGTGGTTTTTCAACACTAACACAAGTGCGAAAAGTGGTTTTTCAACACTATCACAAGTGCAAAAAGTGTTTTTTCCACACTAATACAAGTGCAAAAGTGGTTTCCTGCACCAACACAAGTGCAAAAAGTGGTTTTTCAACACTAACACAAGTGCAAAAAGTGTTTTTTCCACACTAATACAAGTGCAAAAGTGGCTTCCTGCACCAACACAAGTGCGAAATGTGGTTTCCTGCACCATCACAAGTGCGAAAAGTGGTTTTTCAACACTAACACAAGTGCGAAAAGTGGTTTTTCAACACTATCACAAGTGCAAAAAGTGTTTTTTCCATACTAATACAAGTGCAAAAGTGGTTTCCTGCACCAACACAAGTGCGAAAAGTGGTTTTTCAACACTAACACAAGTGCGAAAAGTGGTTTTTCAACACTATCACAAGTGCAAAAAGTGTTTTTTCCATACTAATACAAGTGCAAAAGTGGTTTCCTGCACCAACACAAGTGCGAAAAGTGGTTTTTCAACACTAACACAAGTGCGAAAAGTGGTTTTTCAACACTAACACAAGTGCGAAAAGTGGTTTTTCAACACTAACACAAGTGCGAAAAGTGGTTTTTCAACACTATCACAAGTGCAAAAAGTGTTTTTTCCATACTAATACAAGTGCAAAAGTGGTTTCCTGCACCAACACAAGTGCGAAAAGTGGTTTTTCAACACTAACACAAGTGCGAAAAGTGGTTTTTCAACACTAACACAAGTGTGAAAACTGTTTTTTCCACACTAATATAAGTGCAAAAGTGGTTTCCTGCACCAACACAAGTGTGAAAAGTGGTTTTTCAACACTAACACAAGTGCGAAAAGTGGTTTTTCAACACTAACACAAGTGCAAAAAGTGTTTTTCCACACTAATACAAGTGCAAAAGTGGTTTCCTGCAAGAACACAAGTGCAAAAAGTGGTTTTTCAATACTAACACAAGTGCGAAAAGTGGTTTTTCAACACTAACACAAGTGCGAAAAGTGGTTTTTCAACACTATCACAAGTGCAAAAAGTGTTTTTTCCACACTAATACAAGTGCAAAAGTGGTTTCCTGCACCAACACAAGTGCGAAAAGTGGTTTTTCAACAATAACACAAGTGCAAAAAGTGGTTTTTCAACACTAACATAAGTGTGAAAAGTGGTTTTTCAACACTATCACAAGTGCAAAAAGTGTTTTTTCCACACTAATACAAGTGCAAAAGTGGTTTCCTGCACCAACACGAGTGCGAAAAGTGGTTTTTCAACACTAACACAAGTGCTAAAAGTAGTTTTTCAACACTATCACAAGTGCAAAAAGTGTTTTTTCCACACTAATACAAGTGCAAAAGTGGTTTCCTGCACCAACACAAGTGCGAAAAGTGGTTTCCTGCACCATCACAAGTGCAAAAAGTGGTTTTTCAACACTATCACAAGTGCAAAAAGTGTTTTTTCCATACTAATACAAGTGCAAAAGTGGTTTCCTGCACCAACACAAGTGCGAAAAGTGGTTTTTCAACACTAACACAAGTGCGAAAAGTGGTTTTTCAACACTAACACAAGTGTGAAAAGTGTTTTTTCCACACTAATACAAGTGCAAAAGTGGTTTCCTGCACCAACACAAGTGGAAAAGTGGTTTTTCAACACTGACACAAGAGCGAAAAGTGGTTTTTTCAACAATAACACACACAAGTGCGAAAAGTGGTTTTTCAACACTATCACAAGTGCAAAAAGTGTTTTTTCCACACTAATACAAGTGCAAAAGTGGTTTCCTGCACCAACACAAGTGCGAAAAGTGGTTTTTCAACACTAACACAAGTGCGAAAAGTGGTTTTTCAACACTAACACAAGTGCGAAAAGTGGTTTTTCAACACTATCACAAGTGCAAAAAGTGTTTTTTCCACACTAATACAAGTGCAAAAGTGGTTTCCTGCACCAACACAAGTGCGAAAAGTGGATTTCAACACTAACACAAGTGCGAAAAGTGGTTTTTCAACACTAACACAAGTGCGAAAAGTGGTTTTTCCACAATAATACAAGTGCAAAAGTGGTTTCCTGCACCAACACAAGTGCGAAAAGTGGTTTTTCAACACTAACACAAGTGCGAAAAGTGGTTTTTCAACACTATCACAAGTGCAAAAAGTGTTTTTTCCACACTAATACAAGTGCAAAAGTGGTTTCCTGCACCAACACAAGTGCGAAAAGTGGTTTTTCAACACTAACACAAGTGCGAAAAGTGGTTTTTCCACACTAATACAAGTGCAAAAGTGGTTTCCTGCACAAACACAAGTGCGAACCGTGGTTTTTCAACACTAACACAAGTGCGAAAAGTGGTTTTTCAACACTAACACAAGTGCAAAAAGTGTTTTTTCCACACTAATACAAGTGCAAAAATGCTTTCCTGCACCAACACAAGTGCGAAAAGTGGTTTTTCAACACTAACACAAGTGCGAAAAGTGGTTTTTCAACACTAACACAAGTGCGAAAAGTGGTTTTTCAACACTAACACAAGTGCGAAAAGTGGTTTTTCAACACTATCACAAGTGCAAAAAGTGTTTTTTCCATACTAATACAAGTGCAAAAGTGGTTTCCTGCACCAACACAAGTGCGAAAAGTGGTTTTTCAACACTAACACAAGTGCGAAAAGTGGTTTTTCAACACTATCACAAGTGTGAAAAGTGTTTTTTCCACACTAATACAAGTGCAAAAGTGGTTTCCTGCACCAACACAAGTGCGAAAAGTGGTTTTTCAACACTAACACAAGTGCGAAAAGTGGTTTTTCAACACTATCACAAGTGCAAAAAGTGTTTTTTCCACACTAATACAAGTGCAAAAGTGGTTTCCTGCACCAACACAAGTGTGAAAAGTGGTTTTTCAACACTATCACAAGTGCAAAAAGTGTTTTTTCCACACTAATACAAGTGCAAAAGTGGTTTCCTGCAAGAACACGAGTGCGAAAAGTGGTTTTTCAACACTAACACAAGTGCTAAAAGTGGTTTTTCAACACTATCACAAGTGCAAAAAGTGTTTTTTCCAAACTAATACAAGTGCAAAAGTGGTTTCCTGCACCAACACAAGTGCGAAAAGTGGTTTCCTGCACCATCACAAGTGCGAAAAGTGTTTTTTCAACACTAACACAAGTGCGAAAAGTGGTTTTTCAACACTATCACAAGTGCAAAAAGTGTTTTTTCCACACTAATACAAGTGCAAAAGTGGTTTCCTGCACCAACACAAGTGCGAAAAGTGGATTTCAACACTAACACAAGTGCGAAAAGTGGTTTTTCAACACTAACACAAGTGCGAAAAGTGGTTTTTCCACACTAATACAAGTGCAAAAGTGGTTTCCTGCACCAACACAAGTGCGAAAAGTGGTTTTTCAACACTAACACAAGTGCGAAAAGTGGTTTTTCAACACTATCACAAGTGCAAAAAGTGTTTTTTCCACACTAATACAAGTGCAAAAGTGGTTTCCTGCACCAACACAAATGCGAAAAGTGGTTTTTCAACACTAACACAAGTGCGAAAAGTGGTTTTTCAACACTAACACAAGTGCGAAAAGTGGTTTTTCCACACTAATACAAGTGCAAAAGTGGTTTCCTGCACAAACACAAGTGCGAAAAGTGGTTTTTCAACACTAACACAAGTGCGAAAAGTGGTTTTTCAACACTAACACAAGTGCGAAAAGTGTTTTTTCCACACTAATACAAGTGCAAAAATGCTTTCCTGCACCAACACAAGTGCGAAAAGTGGTTTTTCAACACTAACACAAGTGCGAAAAGTGGTTTTTCAACACTAACACAAGTGCGAAAAGTGGTTTTTCAACACTAACACAAGTGCGAAAAGTGGTTTTTCAACACTATCACAAGTGCAAAAAGTGTTTTTTCCATACTAATACAAGTGCAAAAGTGGTTTCCTGCACCAACACAAGTGCGAAAAGTGGTTTTTCAACACTAACACAAGTGCGAAAAGTGGTTTTTCAACACTATCACAAGTGTGAAAAGTGTTTTTTCCACACTAATACAAGTGCAAAAGTGGTTTCCTGCACCAACACAAGTGCGAAAAGTCGTTTTTCAACACTAACACAAGTGCGAAAAGTGGTTTTTCAACACTATCACAAGTGCAAAAAGTGTTTTTTCCACACTAATACAAGTGCAAAAGTGGTTTCCTGCACCAACACAAGTGTGAAAAGTGGTTTTTCAACACTATCACAAGTGCAAAAAGTGTTTTTTCCACACTAATACAAGTGCAAAAGTGGTTTCCTGCAAGAACACAAGTGCGAAAAGTGGTTTTTCAACACTATCACAAGTGCAAAAAGTGTTTTTTCCACACTAATACAAGTGCAAAAGTGGTTTCCTGCACCAACACAAGTGCGAAAAGTGGTTTTTCAACACTAACACAAGTGCGAAAAGTGGTCTTTCAACACTAACACAAGTGCGAAAAGTGGTTTTTCCACACTAATACAAGTGCAAAAGTGGTTTCCTGCACCAACACAAGTGCGAAAAGTGGTTTTTCAACACTAACACAAGTGCTAAAAGTGGTTTTTCAACACTATCACAAGTGCAAAAAGTGTTTTTTCCACACTAATACAAGTGCAAAAGTGGTTTCCTGCACCAACACAAGTGCGAAAAGTGGTTTTTCAACACTAACACAAGTGCGAAAAGTGTTTTTTCCACACTAATACAAGTGCAAAAGTGGTTTCCTGCACCATCACAAGTGCGAAAAGTGGTTTTTCAACACTAACACAAGTGCGAAAAGTGGTTTTTCAACACTAACACAAGTGCGAAAAGTGGTTTTTCAACACTAACACAAGTGCGAAAAGTGGTTTTTCAACACTATCACAAGTGCAAAAAGTGTTTTTTCCATACTAATACAAGTGCAAAAGTGGTTTCCTGCACCAACACAAGTGCGAAAAGTGGTTTTTCAACACTAACACAAGTGCGAAAAGTGGTTTTTCAACACTAACACAAGTGTGAAAAGTGTTTTTTCCACACTAATACAAGTGCAAAAGTGGTTTCCTGCACCAACACAAGTGCGAAAAGTGGTTTTTCAACACTAACACAAGTGCGAAAAGTGGTTTTTCAACACTATCACAAGTGCAAAAAGTGTTTTTTCCACACTAATACAAGTGCAAAAGTGGTTTCCTGCACCAACACAAGTGCAAAAAGTGGTTTTTCAATACTAACAAGTGCAAAAAGTGGTTTTTCCACACTAATACAAGTGCAAAAGTGGTTTCCTGCACCAACATAAGTGCGAAAAGTGGTTTTTCAACACTAACACAAGTGCGAAAAGTGGTTTTTCAACACTAACACAAGTGCGAAAAGTGGTTTTTCCACACTAATACAAGTGCAAAAGTGGTTCCTGCACCAACACAAGTGCGAAAAGTGGTTTTTCAACACTAACACAAGTGCGAAAAGTGGTTTTTCAACACTAACACAAGTGCGAAAAGTGTTTTTCCCACACTAATACAAGTGCAAAAGTGGTTTCCTGCACCAACATAAGTGCGAAAAGTGGTTTTTCAACAATAATACAAGTGCGAAAAGTGGTTTTTCAACACTAACACAAGTGCGAAAAGTGGTTTTTCAACACTAACACAAGTGCGAAAAGTGGTTTTTCAACACTAACACAAGTGCGAAAAGTGGTTTTTCAACACTATCACAAGTGCAAAAAGTGTTTTTTCCATACTAATACAAGTGCAAAAGTGGTTTCCTGCACCAACACAAGTGCGAAAAGTGGTTTTTCAACACGAACACAAGTGCGAAAAGTGTTTTTTCAACACTATCACAAGTGTGAAAAGTGTTTTTTCCACACTAATACAAGTGCAAAAGTGGTTTCCTGCACCAACACAAGTGCGAAAAGTGGTTTTTCAACACTAACACAAGTGCGAAAAGTGGTCTTTCAACACTAACACAAGTGCGAAAAGTGGTTTTTCAACACTATCACAAGTGCAAAAAGTGTTTTTTCCACACTAATACAAGTGCAAAAGTGGTTTCCTGCAAGAACACAAGTGCAAAGAGTGGTTTTTCAACACTAACACAAGTGCGAAAAGTGGTTTTTCCACACTAATACAAGTGCAAAAGTGGTTTCCTGCACCAACACAAGTGCGAAAAGTGGTTTTTCAACACTAACACAAGTGCTAAAAGTGGTTTTTCAACACTATCACAAGTGCAAAAAGTGTTTTTTCCACACTAATACAAGTGCAAAAGTGGTTTCCCGCACCAACACAAGTGCGAAAAGTGGTTTCCTGCACCATCACAAGTGCGAAAAGTGGTTTTTCAACACTAACACAAGTGCGAAAAGTGGTTTTTCCACACTAATACAAGTGCAAAAGTGGTTTCCTGCACCAACACAAGTGCGAAAAGTGGTTTTTCAACACTAACACAAGTGCTAAAAGTGGTTTTTCAACACTATCACAAGTGCAAAAAGTGTTTTTTCCACACTAATACAAGTGCAAAAGTGGTTTCCTGCACCAACACAAGTGCGAAAAGTGGTTTCCTGCACCATCACAAGTGCGAAAAGTGGTTTTTCAACACTAACACAAGTGCGAAAAGTGGTTTTTCCACACTAATACAAGTGCAAAAGTGGTTTCCTGCACCAACACAAGTGCGAAAAGTGGTTTTTCAACACTAACACAAGTGCTAAAAGTGGTTTTTCAACACTATCACAAGGGCAAAAAGTGTTTTTTCCACACTAATACAAGTGCAAAAGTGGTTTCCTGCACCAACACAAGTGCGAAAAGTGGTTTTTCAACACTAACACAAGTGCGAAAAGTGGTTTTTCAACACTATCACAAGTGCAAAAAGTGTTTTTTCCATACTAATACAAGTGCAAAAGTGGTTTCCTGCACCAACACAAGTGCGAAAAGTGTTTTTTCAACACTAACACAAGTGCGAAAAGTGGTTTTTCAACACTAACACAAGTGTGAAAAGTGTTTTTTTTCCACACTAATACAAGTGCAAAAGTGGTTTCCTGCACCAACACAAGTGCAAAAAGTGGTTTTTCAACACTAACACAAGTGCTAAAAGTGGTTTTTCAACACTATCACAAGTGCAAAAAGTGTTTTTTCCACACTAATACAAGTGCAAAAGTGGTTTCCTGCACCAACACAAGTGTGAAAAGTGGTTTTTCAACACTATCACAAGTGCAAAAAGTGTTTTTTCCACACTAATACAAGTGCAAAAGTGGTTTCCTGCAAGAACACAAGTGCGAAAAGTGGTTTTTCAAAACTATCACAAGTGCAAAAAGTGTTTTTTCCACACTAATACAAGTGCAAAAGTGGTTTCCTGCACCAACACAAGTGCGAAAAGTGGTTTTTCAACACTAACACAAGTGCGAAAAGTGGTCTTTCAACACTAACACAAGTGCGAAAAGTGGTTTTTCCACACTAATACAAGTGCAAAAGTGGTTTCCTGCACCAACACAAGTGCGAAAAGTGGTTTTTCAACACTAACACAAGTGCTAAAAGTGGTTTTTCAACACTATCACAAGTGCAAAAAGTGTTTTTTCCACACTAATACAAGTGCAAAAGTGGTTTCCTGCACCAACACAAGTGCGAAAAGTGGTTTTTCAACACTAACACAAGTGCGAAAAGTGTTTTTTCCACACTAATACAAGTGCAAAAGTGGTTTCCTGCACCATCACAAGTGCGAAAAGTGGTTTTTCAACACTAACACAAGTGCGAAAAGTGGTTTTTCAACACTAACACAAGTGCGAAAAGTGGTTTTTCAACACTATCACAAGTGCAAAAAGTGTTTTTTCCATACTAATACAAGTGCAAAAGTGGTTTCCTGCACCAACACAAGTGCGAAAAGTGGTTTTTCAACACTAACACAAGTGCGAAAAGTGGTTTTTCAACACTAACACAAGTGTGAAAAGTGTTTTTTCCACACTAATACAAGTGCAAAAGTGGTTTCCTGCACCAACACAAGTGCGAAAAGTGGTTTTTCAACACTAACACAAGTGCGAAAAGTGGTTTTTCAACACTATCACAAGTGCAAAAAGTGTTTTTTCCACACTAATACAAGTGCAAAAGTGGTTTCCTGCACCAACACAAGTGCAAAAAGTGGTTTTTCAATACTAACAAGTGCAAAAAGTGGTTTTTCCACACTAATACAAGTGCAAAAGTGGTTTCCTGCACCAACATAAGTGCGAAAAGTGGTTTTTCAACACTAACACAAGTGCGAAAAGTGGTTTTTCAACACTAACACAAGTGCGAAAAGTGGTTTTTCCACACTAATACAAGTGCAAAAGTGGTTTCCTGCACCAACACAAGTGCGAAAAGTGGTTTTTCAACACTAACACAAGTGCGAAAAGTGGTTTTTCCACACTAATACAAGTGCAAAAGTGGTTTCCTGCACAAACACAAGTGCGAACCGTGGTTTTTCAACACTAACACAAGTGCGAAAAGTGGTTTTTCAACACTAACACAAGTGCAAAAAGTGTTTTTTCCACACTAATACAAGTGCAAAAATGCTTTCCTGCACCAACACAAGTGCGAAAAGTGGTTTTTCAACACTAACACAAGTGCGAAAAGTGGTTTTTCAACACTAACACAAGTGCGAAAAGTGGTTTTTCAACACTAACACAAGTGCGAAAAGTGGTTTTTCAACACTATCACAAGTGCAAAAAGTGTTTTTTCCATACTAATACAAGTGCAAAAGTGGTTTCCTGCACCAACACAAGTGCGAAAAGTGGTTTTTCAACACTAACACAAGTGCGAAAAGTGGTTTTTCAACACTATCACAAGTGTGAAAAGTGTTTTTTCCACACTAATACAAGTGCAAAAGTGGTTTCCTGCACCAACACAAGTGCGAAAAGTGGTTTTTCAACACTAACACAAGTGCGAAAAGTGGTTTTTCAACACTATCACAAGTGCAAAAAGTGTTTTTTCCACACTAATACAAGTGCAAAAGTGGTTTCCTGCACCAACACAAGTGTGAAAAGTGGTTTTTCAACACTATCACAAGTGCAAAAAGTGTTTTTTCCACACTAATACAAGTGCAAAAGTGGTTTCCTGCAAGAACACGAGTGCAAAAAGTGGTTTTTCAACACTAACACAAGTGCTAAAAGTGGTTTTTCAACACTATCACAAGTGCAAAAAGTGTTTTTTCCAAACTAATACAAGTGCAAAAGTGGTTTCCTGCACCAACACAAGTGCGAAAAGTGGTTTCCTGCACCATCACAAGTGCGAAAAGTGGTTTTTCAACACTAACACAAGTGCGAAAAGTGGTTTTTCAACACTATCACAAGTGCAAAAAGTGTTTTTTCCATACTAATACAAGTGCAAAAGTGGTTTCCTGCACCAACACAAGTGCGAAAAGTGGTTTTTCAACACTAACACAAGTGCGAAAAGTGGTTTTTCAACACTAACACAAGTGTGAAAAGTGTTTTTTCCACACTAATACAAGTGCAAAAGTGGTTTCCTGCACCAACACAAGTGGAAAAGTGGTTTTTCAACACTGACACAAGAGCGAAAAGTGGTTTTTCAACAATAACACAAGTGCGAAAAGTGGTTTTTCAACACTAACACAAGTGCGAAAAGTGGTTTTTCAACACTATCACAAGTGCAAAAAGTGTTTTTTCCACACTAATACAAGTGCAAAAGTGGTTTCCTGCACCAACACAAGTGCGAAAAGTGGATTTCAACACTAACACAAGTGCGAAAAGTGGTTTTTCAACACTAACACAAGTGCGAAAAGTGGTTTTTCCACACTAATACAAGTGCAAAAGTGGTTTCCTGCACCAACACAAGTGCGAAAAGTGGTTTTTCAACACTAACACAAGTGCGAAAAGTGGTTTTTCAACACTATCACAAGTGCAAAAAGTGTTTTTTCCACACTAATACAAGTGCAAAAGTGGTTTCCTGCACCAACACAAATGCGAAAAGTGGTTTTTCAACACTAACACAAGTGCGAAAAGTGGTTTTTCAACACTAACACAAGTGCGAAAAGTGGTTTTTCCACACTAATACAAGTGCAAAAGTGGTTTCCTGCACAAACACAAGTGCGAAAAGTGGTTTTTCAACACTAACACAAGTGCGAAAAGTGGTTTTTCAACACTAACACAAGTGCGAAAAGTGTTTTTTCCACACTAATACAAGTGCAAAAATGCTTTCCTGCACCAACACAAGTGCGAAAAGTGGTTTTTCAACACTAACACAAGTGCGAAAAGTGGTTTTTCAACACTAACACAAGTGCGAAAAGTGGTTTTTCAACACTAACACAAGTGCGAAAAGTGGTTTTTCAACACTATCACAAGTGCAAAAAGTGTTTTTTCCATACTAATACAAGTGCAAAAGTGGTTTCCTGCACCAACACAAGTGCGAAAAGTGGTTTTTCAACACTAACACAAGTGCGAAAAGTGGTTTTTCAACACTATCACAAGTGTGAAAAGTGTTTTTTCCACACTAATACAAGTGCAAAAGTGGTTTCCTGCACCAACACAAGTGCGAAAAGTGGTTTTTCAACACTAACACAAGTGCGAAAAGTGGTTTTTCAACACTATCACAAGTGCAAAAAGTGTTTTTTCCACACTAATACAAGTGCAAAAGTGGTTTCCTGCACCAACACAAGTGTGAAAAGTGGTTTTTCAACACTATCACAAGTGCAAAAAGTGTTTTTTCCACACTAATACAAGTGCAAAAGTGGTTTCCTGCAAGAACACAAGTGCGAAAAGTGGTTTTTCAACACTATCACAAGTGCAAAAAGTGTTTTTTCCACACTAATACAAGTGCAAAAGTGGTTTCCTGCACCAACACAAGTGCGAAAAGTGGTTTTTCAACACTAACACAAGTGCGAAAAGTGGTCTTTCAACACTAACACAAGTGCGAAAAGTGGTTTTTCCACACTAATACAAGTGCAAAAGTGGTTTCCTGCACCAACACAAGTGCGAAAAGTGGTTTTTCAACACTAACACAAGTGCTAAAAGTGGTTTTTCAACACTATCACAAGTGCAAAAAGTGTTTTTTCCACACTAATACAAGTGCAAAAGTGGTTTCCTGCACCAACACAAGTGCGAAAAGTGGTTTTTCAACACTAACACAAGTGCGAAAAGTGTTTTTTCCACACTAATACAAGTGCAAAAGTGGTTTCCTGCACCATCACAAGTGCGAAAAGTGGTTTTTCAACACTAACACAAGTGCGAAAAGTGGTTTTTCAACACTAACACAAGTGCGAAAAGTGGTTTTTCAACACTAACACAAGTGCGAAAAGTGGTTTTTCAACACTATCACAAGTGCAAAAAGTGTTTTTTCCATACTAATACAAGTGCAAAAGTGGTTTCCTGCACCAACACAAGTGCGAAAAGTGGTTTTTCAACACTAACACAAGTGCGAAAAGTGGTTTTTCAACACTAACACAAGTGTGAAAAGTGTTTTTTCCACACTAATACAAGTGCAAAAGTGGTTTCCTGCACCAACACAAGTGCGAAAAGTGGTTTTTCAACACTAACACAAGTGCGAAAAGTGGTTTTTCAACACTATCACAAGTGCAAAAAGTGTTTTTTCCACACTAATACAAGTGCAAAAGTGGTTTCCTGCACCAACACAAGTGCAAAAAGTGGTTTTTCAATACTAACAAGTGCAAAAAGTGGTTTTTCCACACTAATACAAGTGCAAAAGTGGTTTCCTGCACCAACATAAGTGCGAAAAGTGGTTTTTCAACACTAACACAAGTGCGAAAAGTGGTTTTTCAACACTAACACAAGTGCGAAAAGTGGTTTTTCCACACTAATACAAGTGCAAAAGTGGTTCCTGCACCAACACAAGTGCGAAAAGTGGTTTTTCAACACTAACACAAGTGCGAAAAGTGGTTTTTCAACACTAACACAAGTGCGAAAAGTGTTTTTCCCACACTAATACAAGTGCAAAAGTGGTTTCCTGCACCAACATAAGTGCGAAAAGTGGTTTTTCAACACTAATACAAGTGCGAAAAGTGGTTTTTCAACACTAACACAAGTGCGAAAAGTGGTTTTTCAACACTAACACAAGTGCGAAAAGTGTTTTTCAACACTAACACAAGTGCGAAAAGTGGTTTTTCAACACTATCACAAGTGCAAAAAGTGTTTTTTCCATACTAATACAAGTGCAAAAGTGGTTTCCTGCACCAACACAAGTGCGAAAAGTGGTTTTTCAACACGAACACAAGTGCGAAAAGTGTTTTTTCAACACTATCACAAGTGTGAAAAGTGTTTTTTCCACACTAATACAAGTGCAAAAGTGGTTTCCTGCACCAACACAAGTGCGAAAAGTGGTTTTTCAACACTAACACAAGTGCGAAAAGTGGTCTTTCAACACTAACACAAGTGCGAAAAGTGGTTTTTCAACACTATCACAAGTGCAAAAAGTGTTTTTTTCCACACTAATACAAGTGCAAAAGTGGTTTCCTGCAAGAACACAAGTGCAAAGAGTGGTTTTTCAACACTAACACAAGTGCGAAAAGTGGTTTTTCCACACTAATACAAGTGCAAAAGTGGTTTCCTGCACCAACACAAGTGCGAAAAGTGGTTTTTCAACACTAACACAAGTGCTAAAAGTGGTTTTTCAACACTATCACAAGTGCAAAAAGTGTTTTTTCCACACTAATACAAGTGCAAAAGTGGTTTCCTGCACCAACACAAGTGCGAAAAGTGGTGTCCTGCACCATCACAAGTGCGAAAAGTGGTTTTTCAACACTAACACAAGTGCGAAAAGTGGTTTTTCCACACTAATACAAGTGCAAAAGTGGTTTCCTGCACCAACACAAGTGCGAAAAGTGGTTTTTCAACACTAACACAAGTGCTAAAAGTGGTTTTTCAACACTATCACAAGTGCAAAAAGTGTTTTTTCCACACTAATACAAGTGCAAAAGTGGTTTCCTGCACCAACACAAGTGCGAAAAGTGGTTTCCTGCACCATCACAAGTGCGAAAAGTGGTTTTTCAACACTAACACAAGTGCGAAAAGTGGTTTTTCCACACTAATACAAGTGCAAAAGTGGTTTCCTGCACCAACACAAGTGCGAAAAGTGGTTTTTCAACACTAACACAAGTGCTAAAAGTGGTTTTTCAACACTATCACAAGGGCAAAAGTGTTTTTTCCACACTAATACAAGTGCAAAAGTGGTTTCCTGCACCAACACAAGTGCGAAAAGTGGTTTTTCAACACTAACACAAGTGCGAAAAGTGGTTTTTCAACACTATCACAAGTGCAAAAAGTGTTTTTTCCATACTAATACAAGTGCAAAAGTGGTTTCCTGCACCAACACAAGTGCGAAAAGTGTTTTTTCAACACTAACACAAGTGCGAAAAGTGGTTTTTCAACACTAACACAAGTGTGAAAAGTGTTTTTTTTCCACACTAATACAAGTGCAAAAGTGGTTTCCTGCACCAACACAAGTGCAAAAAGTGGTTTTTCAACACTAACACAAGTGCTAAAAGTGGTTTTTCAACACTATCACAAGTGCAAAAAGTGTTTTTTCCACACTAATACAAGTGCAAAAGTGGTTTCCTGCACCAACACAAGTGTGAAAAGTGGTTTTTCAACACTATCACAAGTGCAAAAAGTGTTTTTTCCACACTAATACAAGTGCAAAAGTGGTTTCCTGCAAGAACACAAGTGCGAAAAGTGGTTTTTCAACACTATCACAAGTGCAAAAAGTGTTTTTTCCACACTAATACAAGTGCAAAAGTGGTTTCCTGCACCAACACAAGTGCGAAAAGTGGTTTTTCAACACTAACACAAGTGCGAAAAGTGGTCTTTCAACACTAACACAAGTGCGAAAAGTGGTTTTTCCACACTAATACAAGTGCAAAAGTGGTTTCCTGCACCAACACAAGTGCGAAAAGTGGTTTTTCAACACTAACACAAGTGCTAAAAGTGGTTTTTCAACACTATCACAAGTGCAAAAAGTGTTTTTTCCACACTAATACAAGTGCAAAAGTGGTTTCCTGCACCAACACAAGTGCGAAAAGTGGTTTTTCAACACTAACACAAGTGCGAAAAGTGTTTTTTCCACACTAATACAAGTGCAAAAGTGGTTTCCTGCACCATCACAAGTGCGAAAAGTGGTTTTTCACACTAACACAAGTGCGAAAAGTGGTTTTTCAACACTAACACAAGTGCGAAAAGTGGTTTTTCAACACTAACACAAGTGCGAAAAGTGGTTTTTCAACACTATCACAAGTGCAAAAAGTGTTTTTTTCCATACTAATACAAGTGCAAAAGTGGTTTCCTGCACCAACACAAGTGCGAAAAGTGGTTTTTCAACACTAACACAAGTGCGAAAAGTGGTTTTTCAACACTAACACAAGTGTGAAAAGTGTTTTTTCCACACTAATACAAGTGCAAAAGTGGTTTCCTGCACCAACACAAGTGCGAAAAGTGGTTTTTCAACACTAACACAAGTGCGAAAAGTGGTTTTTCAACACTATCACAAGTGCAAAAAGTGTTTTTTCCACACTAATACAAGTGCAAAAGTGGTTTCCTGCACCAACACAAGTGCAAAAAGTGGTTTTTCAATACTAACAAGTGCAAAAAGTGGTTTTCCACACTAATACAAGTGCAAAAGTGGTTTCCTGCACCAACATAAGTGCGAAAAGTGGTTTTTCAACACTAACACAAGTGCGAAAAGTGGTTTTTCAACACTAACACAAGTGCGAAAAGTGGTTTTTCCACACTAATACAAGTGCAAAAGTGGTTCCTGCACCAACACAAGTGCGAAAAGTGGTTTTTCAACACTAACACAAGTGCGAAAAGTGGTTTTTCAACACTAACACAAGTGCGAAAAGTGTTTTTCCCACACTAATACAAGTGCAAAAGTGGTTTCCTGCACCAACATAAGTGCGAAAAGTGGTTTTTCAACACTAATACAAGTGCGAAAAGTGGTTTTTCAACACTAACACAAGTGCGAAAAGTGGTTTTTCAACACTAACACAAGTGCGAAAAGTGGTTTTTCAACACTAACACAAGTGCGAAAAGTGGTTTTTCAACACTATCACAAGTGCAAAAAGTGTTTTTTCCATACTAATACAAGTGCAAAAGTGGTTTCCTGCACCAACACAAGTGCGAAAAGTGGTTTTTCAACACGAACACAAGTGCGAAAAGTGTTTTTTCAACACTATCACAAGTGTGAAAAGTGTTTTTTCCACACTAATACAAGTGCAAAAGTGGTTTCCTGCACCAACACAAGTGCGAAAAGTGGTTTTTCAACACTAACACAAGTGCGAAAAGTGGTCTTTCAACACTAACACAAGTGCGAAAAGTGGTTTTTCAACACTATCACAAGTGCAAAAAGTGTTTTTTCCACACTAATACAAGTGCAAAAGTGGTTTCCTGCAAGAACACAAGTGCAAAGAGTGGTTTTTCAACACTAACACAAGTGCGAAAAGTGGTTTTTCCACACTAATACAAGTGCAAAAGTGGTTTCCTGCACCAACACAAGTGCGAAAAGTGGTTTTTCAACACTAACACAAGTGCTAAAAGTGGTTTTTCAACACTATCACAAGTGCAAAAAGTGTTTTTTCCACACTAATACAAGTGCAAAAGTGGTTTCCTGCACCAACACAAGTGCGAAAAGTGGTTTCCTGCACCATCACAAGTGCGAAAAATGGTTTTTCAACACTAACACAAGTGCGAAAAGTGGTTTTTCCACACTAATACAAGTGCAAAAGTGGTTTCCTGCACCAACACAAGTGCGAAAAGTGGTTTTTCAACACTAACACAAGTGCTAAAAGTGGTTTTTCAACACTATCACAAGTGCAAAAAGTGTTTTTTCCACACTAATACAAGTGCAAAAGTGGTTTCCTGCACCAACACAAGTGCGAAAAGTGGTTTCCTGCACCATCACAAGTGCGAAAAGTGGTTTTTCAACACTAACACAAGTGCGAAAAGTGGTTTTTCCACACTAATACAAGTGCAAAAGTGGTTTCCTGCACCAACACAAGTGCGAAAAGTGGTTTTTCAACACTAACACAAGTGCTAAAAGTGGTTTTTCAACACTATCACAAGGGCAAAAAGTGTTTTTTTCCACACTAATACAAGTGCAAAAGTGGTTTCCTGCACCAACACAAGTGCGAAAAGTGGTTTTTCAACACTAACACAAGTGCGAAAAGTGGTTTTTCAACACTATCACAAGTGCAAAAAGTGTTTTTTCCATACTAATACAAGTGCAAAAGTGGTTTCCTGCACCAACACAAGTGCGAAAAGTGTTTTTTCAACACTAACACAAGTGCGAAAAGTGGTTTTTCAACACTAACACAAGTGTGAAAAGTGTTTTTTTTCCACACTAATACAAGTGCAAAAGTGGTTTCCTGCACCAACACAAGTGCAAAAAGTGGTTTTTCAACACTAACACAAGTGCTAAAAGTGGTTTTTCAACACTATCACAAGTGCAAAAAGTGTTTTTTCCACACTAATACAAGTGCAAAAGTGGCTTCCTGCACCAACACAAGTGCGAAATGTGGTTTCCTGCACCATCACAAGTGCGAAAAGTGGTTTTTCAACACTAACACAAGTGCGAAAAGTGGTTTTTCAACACTATCACAAGTGCAAAAAGTGTTTTTTCCATACTAATACAAGTGCAAAAGTGGTTTCCTGCACCAACACAAGTGCGAAAAGTGGTTTTTCAACACTAACACAAGTGCGAAAAGTGGTTTTTCAACACTAACACAAGTGTGAAAAGTGTTTTTTCCACACTAATATAAGTGCAAAAGTGGTTTCCTGCACCAACACAAGTGTGAAAAGTGGTTTTTCAACACTAACACAAGTGCGAAAAGTGGTTTTTCAACACTATCACAAGTGCAAAAAGTGTTTTTTTCCACACTAATACAAGTGCAAAAATGCTTTCCTGCACCAACACAAGTGCGAAAAGTGGTTTTTCAACACTAACACAAGTGCGAAAAGTGGTTTTTCAACACTAACACAAGTGCGAAAAGTGGTTTTTCAACACTAACACAAGTGCGAAAAGTGGTTTTTCAACACTACCACAAGTGCAAAAAGTGTTTTTTCCATACTAATACAAGTGCAAAAGTGGTTTCCTGCACCAACACAAGTGCGAAAAGTGGTTTTTCAACACTAACACAAGTGCAAGTGCAAAAAGTGGTTTTTCAACACTAACACAAGTGCGAAAAGTGGTTTTTCAACACTATCACAAGTGCAAAAAGTGTTTTTTCCACACTAATACAAGTGCAAAAGTGTTTTCCTGCACCAACACAAGTGCGAAAAGTGGTTTTTCAACACTAACACAAGTGCGAAAAGTGGTTTTTCAACACTAACACAAGTGCGAAAAGTGGTTTTTCAACACTAACACAAGTGCGAAAAGTGGTTTTTCAACACTAACACAAGTGCGAAAAGTGTTTTTTCAACACTATCACAAGTGCAAAAAGTGTTTTTTCCACACTAATACAAGTGCAAAAGTGGTTTCCTGCACCAACACAGGTGCGAAAAGTGGTTTTTCAACACTAACACAAGTGCGAAAAGTGGTTTTTCAACACTAACATAAGTGCAAAAAGTGGTTTTTCAACACTAACACAAGTGCGAAAAGTGGTTTTTCAACACTAACACAAGTGCGAAAAGTGGTTTTTCAACACTAACACAAGTGCGAAAAGTGGTTTTTCAACACTAACACAAGTGCGAAAAGTGTTTTTTCAACACTATCACAAGTGCAAAAAGTGTTTTTTCCACACTAATACAAGTGCAAAAGTGGTTTCCTTCACCAACACAAGTGCGAAAAGTGGTTTCCTGCACCATCACAAGTGCGAAAAGTGGTTTTTCAACACTAACACAAGTGCGAAAAGTGGTTTTTCAACACTATCACAAGTGCAAAAAGTGTTTTTTCCACACTAATACAAGTGCAAAAGTGGTTTCCTGCACCAACACAAGTGCGAAAAGTGGTTTTTCAACACTAACACAAGTGCGAAAAGTGGTTTTTCAACACTAATACAAGTGCAAAAGTGGTTTCCTGCACCAACACAAGTGCGAAAAGTGGTTTTTCAATACTAACAAGTGCAAAAAGTGGTTTTTCCACACTAATACAAGTGCAAAAGTGGTTTCCTGCACCAACATAAGTGCAAAAAGTGGTTTTTCAACACTAACACAAGTGCGAAAAGTGGTTTTTCAACACTAACACAAGTGCGAAAAGTGGTTTTTCCACACTAATACAAGTGCAAAAGTGGTTCCTGCACCAACACAAGTGCGAAAAGTGGTTTTTCAACACTAACACAAGTGCGAAAAGTGGTTTTTCAACACTATCACAAGTGCGAAAAGTGGTTTTTCCACACTAATACAAGTGCAAAAGTGGTTTCCTGCACCAACACAAGTGCGAAAAGTGGTTTTTCAACACTAACACAAGTGCAAAAAGTGGTTTTTCAACACTAACACAAGTGCGAAAAGTGGTTTTTCAACACTATCACAAGTGCAAAAAGTGTTTTTTCCACACTAATACAAGTGCAAAAGTGGTTTCCTGCACCAACACAAGTGCGAAAAGTGGTTTTTCAACACTAACACAAGTGCGAAAACTGGTTTTTCAACACTAACACAAGTGCGAAAAGTGGTTTTTCCACACTAATACAAGTGCAAAAGTGGTTTCCTGCACCAATACAAGTGCGAAAAGTGGTTTCCTGCACCATCACAAGTGTGAAAAGTGGTTTTTCAACACTAACACAAGTGCGAAAAGTGGTTTTTCAACACTATCACAAGTGCAAAAAGTGTTTTTTCCACACTAATACAAGTGCAAAAGTGGTTTCCTGCACCAACACAAGTGCGAAAAGTGGTTTTTCAACACTAACACAAGTGCGAAAAGTGGTTTTTCAACACTAACACAAGTGCGAAAAGTGTTTTTTCAACACTATCACAAGTGCAAAAAGTGTTTTTTCCACACTAATACAAGTGCAAAAGTGGTTTCCTGCACCAACACAAGTGCGAAAAGTTGTTTTTCAACACTAACACAAGTGCGAAAAGTGGTTTTTCCACACGAATACAAGTGCAAAAGTGGTTTCCTGCACCAACACAAGTGTGAAAAGTGGTTTTTCAACACCAACACAAGTGCAAAAAGTGGTTTTTCAACAATAACAAGTGCGAAAAGTGGTTTTTCAACACTATCACAAGTGCAAAAAGTGTTTTTTCCACACTAATACAAGTGCAAAAGTGGTTTCCTGCACCAACACAAGTGCGAAAAGTGGTTTTTCAACACTAACAAAAGTGCGAAAAGTTGTTTTTCAACACTAACACAAGTGCGAAAAGTGGTTTTTCAACACTATCACAAGTGCAAAAAGTGTTTTTTCCACACTAATACAAGTGCAAAAGTGGTTTCCTGCACCAACACAAGTGCGAAAAGTGGTTTTTCAATACTAACAAGTGCAAAAAGTGGTTTTTCCACACTAATACAAGTGCAAAAGTGGTTTCCTGCACCAACATAAGTGCGAAAAGTGGTTTTTCAACACTAACACAAGTGCGAAAAGTGGTTTTTCAACACTAACACAAGTGCGAAAAGTGGTTTTTCCACACTAATACAAGTGCAAAAGTGGTTTCCTGCACCAACACAAGTGTGAAAAGTGGTTTTTCAACACTAACACAAGTGCGAAAAGTGTTTTTTCAACACTATCACAAGTGCAAAAAGTGTTTTTTCCACACTAATACAAGTGGAAAAGTGGTTTCCTGCACCAACACAAGTGCGAAAAGTGGTTTTTCAACACTAACACAAGTGCGAAAAGTGGTTTTTCAACACTAACACAAGTGCGAAAAGTGGTTTTTCAACACTAACACAAGTGCGAAAAGTGGTTTTTCAACACTATCACAAGTGCAAAAAGTGTTTTTTCCACACTAATACAAGTGCAAAAGTGGTTTCCTGCAAGAACACAAGTGCGAAAAGTGGTTTTTCAACACTAACACAAGTGCGAAGAGTGGTTTTTCAACACTAACACAAGTGCGAAAAGTGGTTTTTCCACACTAATACAAGTGCAAAAGTGGTTTCCTGCACCAACACAAGTGCGAAAAGTGGTTTTTCAACACTAACACAAGTGCTAAAAGTGGTTTTTCAACACAATCACAAGTGCAAAAAGTGTTTTTTCCACACTAATACAAGTGCAAAAGTGGTTTCCTGCACCAACACAAGTGCGAAAAGTGGTTTCCTGCACCATCACAAGTGCGAAAAGTGGTTTTTCAACACTAACACAAGTGCGAAAAGTGGTTTTTCCACACTAATACAAGTGCAAAAGTGGTTTCCTGCACCAACACAAGTGCGAAAAGTGGTTTTTCAACACTAACACAAGTGCGAAAAGTGGTTTTTCAACACTATCACAAGTGCAAAAAGTGTTTTTTCCACACTAATACAAGTGCAAAAGTGGCTTCCTGCACCAACACAAGTGCGAAATGTGGTTTTTCAACACTAACACAAGTGCAAAAAGTGTTTTTTCCACACTAATACAAGTGCAAAAGTGGCTTCCTGCACCAACACAAGTGCGAAATGTGGTTTCCTGCACCATCACAAGTGCGAAAAGTGGTTTTTCAACACTAACACAAGTGCGAAAAGTGGTTTTTCAACACTATCACAAGTGCAAAAAGTGTTTTTTCCATACTAATACAAGTGCAAAAGTGGTTTCCTGCACCAACACAAGTGCGAAAAGTGGTTTTTCAACACTAACACAAGTGCGAAAAGTGGTTTTTCAACACTAACACAAGTGCGAAAAGTGGTTTTTCAACACTATCACAAGTGCAAAAAGTGTTTTTTCCATACTAATACAAGTGCAAAAGTGGTTTCCTGCACCAACACAAGTGCGAAAAGTGGTTTTTCAACACTAACACAAGTGCGAAAAGTGGTTTTTCAACACTAACACAAGTGTGAAAACTGTTTTTTCCACACTAATATAAGTGCAAAAGTGGTTTCCTGCACCAACACAAGTGTGAAAAGTGGTTTTTCAACACTAACACAAGTGCGAAAAGTGGTTTTTCAACACTATCACAAGTGCAAAAAGTGTTTTTTCCACACTAATACAAGTGCAAAAGTGGTTTCCTGCACCAACACAAGTGCGAAAAGTGGTTTTTCAACACTAACACAAGTGCAAAAAGTGGTTTTTCAACACTAACACAAGTGCGAAAAGTGGTTTTTCAACACTATCACAAGTGCAAAAAGTGTTTTTTCCACACTAATACAAGTGCAAAAGTGGTTTCCTGCACCAACACAAGTGCGAAAAGTGGTTTCCTGCACCAACACAAGTGCGAAAAGTGGTTTTTCAACACTAACACAAGTGCGAAAACTGGTTTTTCAACACTAACACAAGTGCGAAAAGTGGTTTTTCCACACTAATACAAGTGAAAAAGTGGTTTCCTGCACCAACACAAGTGCGAAAAGTGGTTTTTCAACACTAACACAAGTGCGAAAAGTGGTTTTTCAACACTAACACAAGTGCGAAAAGTGGTTTTTCAACACTAACACAAGTGCGAAAAGTGGTTTTTCAACACTAACACAAGTGCGAAAAGTGTTTTTTCAACACTATCACAAGTGCAAAAAGTGTTTTTTCCACACTAATACAAGTGCAAAAGTGGTTTCCTGCACCAACACAGGTGCGAAAAGTGGTTTTTCAACACTAACACAAGTGCGAAAAGTGGTTTTTCAACACTAACATAAGTGCGAAAAGTGGTTTTTCAACACTAACACAAGTGCGAAAAGTGGTTTTTCAACACTAACACAAGTGCGAAAAGTGTTTTTTCAACACTATCACAAGTGCAAAAAGTGTTTTTTTCACACTAATACAAGTGCAAAAGTGGTTTCCTTCACCAACACAAGTGCGAAAAGTGGTTTCCTGCACCATCACAAGTGCGAAAAGTGGTTTTTCAACACTAACACAAGTGCGAAAAGTGGTTTTTCAACACTATCACAAGTGCAAAAAGTGTTTTTCCCACACTAATACAAGTGCAAAAGTGGTTTCCTGCACCAACACAAGTGCGAAAAGTGGTTTTTCAACACTAACACAAGTGCGAAAAGTGGTTTTTCAACACTAACACAAGTGCGAAAAGTGGTTTTTCAACACTATCACAAGTGCAAAAAGTGTTTTTTCCATACTAATACAAGTGCAAAAGTGGTTTCCTGCACCAACACAAGTGCGAAAAGTGGTTTTTCAACACTAACACAAGTGCGAAAAGTGGTTTTTCAACACTAACACAAGTGTGAAAAGTGTTTTTTCCACACTAATACAAGTGCAAAAGTGGTTTCCTGCACCAACACAAGTGCGAAAAGTGGTTTCCTGCACCATCACAAGTGCGAAAAGTGGTTTTTCAACACTAACACAAGTGCGAAAAGTGGTTTTTCCACACTAATACAAGTGCAAAAGTGGTTTCCTGCACCAACACAAGTGCGAAAAGTGGTTTTTCAACACTAACACAAGTGCGAAAAGTGGTTTTTCAACACTATCACAAGTGCAAAAAGTGTTTTTTCCACACTAATACAAGTGCAAAAGTGGTTTCCTGCACCAACACAAGTGCGAAAAGTGGTTTTTCCACACTAATACAAGTGCAAAAAGTGGTTTTTCAACACTAACACAAGTGCGAAAAGTGGTTTTTCAACACTAACACAAGTGCGAAAAGTGGTTTTTCAACACTAACACAAGTGCGAAAAGTGGTTTTTCAACACTAACACAAGTGCGAAAAGTGTTTTTTCAACACTATCACAAGTGCAAAAAGTGTTTTTTCCACACTAATACAAGTGCAAAAGTGGTTTCCTTCACCAACACAAGTGCGAAAAGTGGTTTCCTGCACCATCACAAGTGCGAAAAGTGGTTTTTCAACACTAACACAAGTGCGAAAAGTGGTTTTTCAACACTATCACAAGTGCAAAAAGTGTTTTTTCCATACTAATACAAGTGCAAAAGTGGTTTCCTGCACCAACACAAGTGCGAAAAGTGGTTTTTCAACACTAACACAAGTGCGAAAAGTGGTTTTTCAACACTAACACAAGTGTGAAAAGTGTTTTTTCCACACTAATATAAGTGCAAAAGTGGTTTCCTGCACCAACACAAGTGTGAAAAGTGGTTTTTCAACACTAACACAAGTGCGAAAAGTGGTTTTTCAACACTATCACAAGTGCAAAAAGTGTTTTTTCCACACTAATACAAGTGCAAAAGTGGTTTCCTGCACCAACACAAGTGCGAAAAGTGGTTTTTCAACACTAACACAAGTGCGAAAAGTGGTTTTTCAACACTAACATAAGTGCAACTAGAACGGGCACTCGGTAGAGCGCATACCTTCGCCGCAGCTACTGTTCTGTACTTGGCATGGGAGTGTAGGGAACAGAACAACAAAAATACGATTTTGACCTTTTCGTGACCTTGACCTTGACCTTTGACCCGATTGCTCCCAAAATCTAATCAAATGTGTCCCGTATAATAACCAATCATCCCACCAAATTTCATGCAATTCGGTTGAATACTTTTTGAGTTATGCGAATAACATACACACACACACACACACACACACAGACATACAAATAAATACACAGCGATCAAAACATAACCTTCCGCTTTTGCGAAGGTAAAAAGTGGTTTTTCAACACTAACACAAGTGCGAAAAGTGGTTTTTCAACACTATCACAAGTGCAAAAAGTGTTTTTTCCACACTAATACAAGTGCAAAAGTGGTTTCCTGCACCAACACAAGTGCAAAAAGTGGTTTTTCAACACTAACACAAGTGCAAAAAGTGTTTTTTCCACACTAATACAAGTGCAAAAGTGGCTTCCTGCACCAACACAAGTGCGAAATGTGGTTTCCTGCACCATCACAAGTGCGAAAAGTGGTTTTTCAACACTAACACAAGTGCGAAAAGTGGTTTTTCAACACTATCACAAGTGCAAAAAGTGTTTTTTCCATACTAATACAAGTGCAAAAGTGGTTTCCTGCACCAACACAAGTGCGAAAAGTGGTTTTTCAACACTAACACAAGTGCGAAAAGTGGTTTTTCAACACTATCACAAGTGCAAAAAGTGTTTTTTCCATACTAATACAAGTGCAAAAGTGGTTTCCTGCACCAACACAAGTGCGAAAAGTGGTTTTTCAACACTAACACAAGTGCGAAAAGTGGTTTTTCAACACTAACACAAGTGCGAAAAGTGGTTTTTCAACACTAACACAAGTGCGAAAAGTGGTTTTTCAACACTATCACAAGTGCAAAAAGTGTTTTTTCCATACTAATACAAGTGCAAAAGTGGTTTCCTGCACCAACACAAGTGCGAAAAGTGGTTTTTCAACACTAACACAAGTGCGAAAAGTGGTTTTTCAACACTAACACAAGTGTGAAAACTGTTTTTTCCACACTAATATAAGTGCAAAACTGGTTTCCTGCACCAACACAAGTGTGAAAAGTGGTTTTTCAACACTAACACAAGTGCGAAAAGTGGTTTTTCAACACTAACACAAGTGCAAAAAGTGTTTTTCCACACTAATACAAGTGCAAAAGTGGTTTCCTGCAAGAACACAAGTGCAAAAAGTGGTTTTTCAATACTAACACAAGTGCGAAAAGTGGTTTTTCAACACTAACACAAGTGCGAAAAGTGGTTTTTCAACACTATCACAAGTGCAAAAAGTGTTTTTTCCACACTAATACAAGTGCAAAAGTGGTTTCCTGCACCAACACAAGTGCGAAAAGTGGTTTTTCAACAATAACACAAGTGCAAAAAGTGGTTTTTCAACACTAACATAAGTGCGAAAAGTGGTTTTTCAACACTATCACAAGTGCAAAAAGTGTTTTTTCCACACTAATACAAGTGCAAAAGTGGTTTCCTGCACCAACACAAGTGCGAAAAGTGGTTTTTCAACACTAACACAAGTGCGAAAAGTGGTTTTTCAACACTATCACAAGTGCAAAAAGTGTTTTTTCCACACTAATACAAGTGCAAAAGTGGTTTCCTGCACCAACACAAGTGCGAAAAGTGGTTTTTCAACACTAACACAAGTGCGAAAAGTGGTTTTTCAACCCTAACACAAGTGCGAAAAGTGGTTTTTCAACACTATCACAAGTGCAAAAAGTGTTTTTTCCACACTAACACAAGTGCAAAAGTGGTTTCCTGCACGAACACAAGTGCGAAAAGTGGTTTTTCAACACTAACACAAGTGCGAAAAGTGGTTTTTCAACACTAACACAAGTGCGAAAAGTGGTTTTTCCACACTAATACAAGTGCAAAAGTGGTTTCCTGCACCAACACAAGTGCAAAAAGTGGTTTTTCAACACTAACACAAGTGCGAAAAGTGGTTTTTCAACACTATCACAAGTGCAAAAAGTGTTTTTTCCACACTAATACAAGTGCAAAAGTGGTTTCCTGCACCAACACAAGTGCGAAAAGTGGTTTTTCAACAATAACACAAGTGCGAAAAGTGGTTTTTCAACACTATCACAAGTGCAAAAAGTGTTTTTTCCACACTAATACAAGTGCAAAAGTGGTTTCCTGCACCAACACAAGTGCGAAAAGTGGTTTTTCAACACTAACACAAGTGCGAAAAGTGGTTTTTCAACACTAACACAAGTGCGAAAAGTGGTTTTTCCACACTAATACAAGTGCAAAAGTGGTTTCCTGCACCAACACAAGTGCGAAAAGTGGTTTTTCAACACTAACACAAGTGCGAAAAGTGGTTTTTCAACACTATCACAAGTGCAAAAAGTGTTTTTTCCACACTAATACAAGTGCAAAAGTGGTTTCCTGCACCAACACAAGTGCGAAAAGTGGTTTTTCCACACTAATACAAGTGCAAAAAGTGGTTTTTCAACACTAACACAAGTGTGAAAAGTGGTTTTTCAACACTAACACAAGTGCGAAAAGTGGTTTTTCAACACTAACACAAGTGCGAAAAGTGTTTTTTCAACACTATCACAAGTGCAAAAAGTGTTTTTTCCACACTAATACAAGTGCAAAAGTGGTTTCCTTCACCAACACAAGTGCGAAAAGTGGTTTCCTGCACCATCACAAGTGCGAAAAGTGGTTTTTCAACACTAACACAAGTGCGAAAAGTGGTTTTTCAACACTATCACAAGTGCAAAAAGTGTTTTTTCCACACTAATACAAGTGCAAAAGTGGTTTCCTGCACCAACACAAGTGCAAAAAGTGGTTTTTCAACACTAACACAAGTGCGAAAAGTGGTTTTTCAACACTATCACAAGTGCAAAAAGTGTTTTTTCCATACTAATACAAGTGCAAAAGTGGTTTCCTGCACCAACACAAGTGCGAAAAGTGGTTTTTCAACACTAACACAAGTGCAAAAAGTGGTTTTTCAACACTAACACAAGTGTGAAAAGTGTTTTTTCCACACTAATATAAGTGCAAAAGTGGTTTCCTGCACCAACACAAGTGTGAAAAGTGGTTTTTCAACACTAACACAAGCGCGAAAAGTGGTTTTTCAACACTATCACAAGTGCAAAAAGTGTTTTTTCCACACTAATACAAGTGCAAAAGTGGTTTCCTGCACCAACACAAGTGCGAAAAGTGGTTTTTCAACACAAACACAAGTGTGAAAAGTGGTTTTTCAACACTAACACAAGTGCAAAAAGTGGTTTTTCCACACTAATACAAGTGCAAAAGTGGTTTCCTGCACCAACACAAGTGCGAAAAGTGGTTTTTCAACACTAACACAAGTGCGAAAAGTGGTTTTTCAACACTAACATAAGTGCAACTAGAACGGGCACTCGGTAGAGCGCATACCTTCGCCGCAGCTACTGTTCTGTACTTGGCATGGGAGTGTAGGGAACAGAACAACAAAAATACGATTTTGACCTTTTCGTGACCTTGACCTTGACCTTTGACCCGATTGCTCCCAAAATCGAATCAAATGTGTCCCGTATAATAACCAATCATCCCACCAAATTTCATGTAATTCGGTTGAATACTTTTTGAGTTATGCGAATAACATACACACACACACACACACACAGACATACAAATAAATACACAGCGATCAAAACATAACCTTCCGCTTTTGCGAAGGTAAAAAGTGGTTTTTCAACACTAACACAAGTGCGAAAAGTGGTTTTTCAACACTATCACAAGTGCAAAAAGTGTTTTTTCCACACTAATACAAGTGCAAAAGTGGTTTCCTGCACCAACACAAGTGCAAAAAGTGGTTTTTCAACACTAACACAAGTGCAAAAAGTGTTTTTTCCACACTAATACAAGTGCAAAAGTGGCTTCCTGCACCAACACAAGTGCGAAATGTGGTTTCCTGCACCATCACAAGTGCGAAAAGTGGTTTTTCAACACTAACACAAGTGCGAAAAGTGGTTTTTCAACACTATCACAAGTGCAAAAAGTGTTTTTTCCATACTAATACAAGTGCAAAAGTGGTTTCCTGCACCAACACAAGTGCGAAAAGTGGTTTTTCAACACTAACACAAGTGCGAAAAGTGGTTTTTCAACACTATCACAAGTGCAAAAAGTGTTTTTTCCATACTAATACAAGTGCAAAAGTGGTTTCCTGCACCAACACAAGTGCGAAAAGTGGTTTTTCAACACTAACACAAGTGCGAAAAGTGGTTTTTCAACACTAACACAAGTGTGAAAACTGTTTTTTCCACACTAATATAAGTGCAAAAGTGGTTTCCTGCACCAACACAAGTGTGAAAAGTGGTTTTTCAACACTAACACAAGTGCGAAAAGTGGTTTTTCAACACTAACACAAGTGCAAAAAGTGTTTTTCCACACTAATACAAGTGCAAAAGTGGTTTCCTGCAAGAACACAAGTGCAAAAAGTGGTTTTTCAATACTAACACAAGTGCGAAAAGTGGTTTTTCAACACTAACACAAGTGCGAAAAGTGGTTTTTCAACACTATCACAAGTGCAAAAAGTGTTTTTTCCACACTAATACAAGTGCAAAAGTGGTTTCCTGCACCAACACAAGTGCGAAAAGTGGTTTTTCAACAATAACACAAGTGCAAAAAGTGGTTTTTCAACACTAACATAAGTGTGAAAAGTGGTTTTTCAACACTATCACAAGTGCAAAAAGTGTTTTTTCCACACTAATACAAGTGCAAAAGTGGTTTCCTGCACCAACACAAGTGCGAAAAGTGGTTTTTCAACACTAACACAAGTGCGAAAAGTGGTTTTTCAACACTATCACAAGTGCAAAAAGTGTTTTTTCCACACTAATACAAGTGCAAAAGTGGTTTCCTGCACCAACACAAGTGCGAAAAGTGGTTTTTCAACACTAACACAAGTGCGAAAAGTGGTTTTTCAACCCTAACACAAGTGCGAAAAGTGGTTTTTCAACACTATCACAAGTGCAAAAAGTGTTTTTTCCACACTAACACAAGTGCAAAAGTGGTTTCCTGCACGAACACAAGTGCGAAAAGTGGTTTTTCAACACTAACACAAGTGCGAAAAGTGGTTTTTCAACACTAACACAAGTGCGAAAAGTGGTTTTTCCACACTAATACAAGTGCAAAAGTGGTTTCCTGCACCAACACAAGTGCAAAAAGTGGTTTTTCAACACTAACACAAGTGCGAAAAGTGGTTTTTCAACACTATCACAAGTGCAAAAAGTGTTTTTTCCACACTAATACAAGTGCAAAAGTGGTTTCCTGCACCAACACAAGTGCGAAAAGTGGTTTTTCAACAATAACACAAGTGCGAAAAGTGGTTTTTCAACACTATCACAAGTGCAAAAAGTGTTTTTTCCACACTAATACAAGTGCAAAAGTGGTTTCCTGCACCAACACAAGTGCGAAAAGTGGTTTTTCAACACTAACACAAGTGCGAAAAGTGGTTTTTCAACACTAACACAAGTGCGAAAAGTGGTTTTTCCACACTAATACAAGTGCAAAAGTGGTTTCCTGCACCAACACAAGTGCGAAAAGTGGTTTTTCAACACTAACACAAGTGCGAAAAGTGGTTTTTCAACACTATCACAAGTGCAAAAAGTGTTTTTTCCACACTAATACAAGTGCAAAAGTGGTTTCCTGCACCAACACAAGTGCGAAAAGTGGTTTTTCAACACTAACACAAGTGCGAAAAGTGGTTTTTCAACACTAACACAAGTGCGAAAAGTGTTTTTTCCACACTAATACAAGTGCAAAAGTGGTTTCCTGCACCAACACAAGTGCGAAAAGTGGTTTTTCAACACTAACACAAGTGCGAAAAGTGGTTTTTCAACACGATCACAAGTGCAAAAAGTGTTTTTTCCACACTAATACATGTGCAAAAGTGGTTTCCTGCACCAACACAAGTGCGAAAAGTGGTTTTTCAACACTAACACAAGTGCGAAAAGTGGTTTTTCAACACTAACACAAGTGCAAAAAGTGGTTTTCCACACTAATACAAGTGCAAAAGTGGTTTCCTGCACCAACACAAGTGCGAAAAGTGGTTTTTCAACACTAACACAAGTGCGAAAAGTGGTTTTTCAACACTAACAGAAGTGCGAAAAGTGTTTTTTCCACACTAATACAAGTGCAAAAGTGGTTTCCTGTACAAACACAAGTGCGAAAAGTGGTTTTTCAACACTAACACAAGTGCAAAAAGTGGTTTTTCAACACTAACACGATTGCGAAAAGTGGTTTTTCAACA